>NC_068355.1:83055077-83145051 GCF_020536995.1 Dreissena polymorpha | reverse complement strand
AATGATTACATGGTATAAACGAGTAGACATATTATGCAACCGCAGAATATGTTGAAAAGCGCTTTGCTTAAAATTCCCCCTAATGCTGGAATACTCACACATACAAAGAATCCGTTTGTTCATGCCCGCGAAATAATAAGCTATTATAGTAAAATATATATATTCCTACATGTATTTTTATTTGACTACCCTTTACGTGTTAAGGCGTACATTGTATGCATATTACATGATAATAGGGCGATATATTCGTACAAATGAGAGTAAAATGCTAAGAGGTTACTATTTATCGAGAAATAAGTAGTGAATCAAGTCAATTGACAATATGCGTGAATATGTTTACGTTGTTCTGTATTTATTTTAAAAAAAACATCATACAATTTAAATTTATTATATGTCGTTACATTTTACTATGAAGATATTTAATCTGACATCATAAAGAGGAATGTTTCATATACTTCGACATAATACTGTTTGCGTAGAAAGCCACATACATTCTTACATAAAATAATCGGAAGCTAAAATATTGCTGCAAAAAGCCCTTAATATAAATAAATGAAAGCACAAAACTTTGTAATCCTTTTTTTTCTTCCAGCAATGGCACGCTGTGGAAAATGCAACCTATTGCTGAAAATGTATATACAAATACATAATAAAAATATCTTTCTAAGAATGAATAAGCAGATCTGATAACGTACTTAAAACGACAACATTTCTATCCTAAATAAACGCTGGAGCAAGAGTTTTTTCTCTCTCTTATATAAAAAACGCATATTTAGAAACGATATAGGCATACTGAACATAAACATGAATGGATTACAGGGTATACACGGTTAAACGTAAAGTATGAAGCCCAGAATATGTTGTAAAAAGCGCTTAGTTTAAAAATCAACATGATGATGGAAATACACACACATAGGAAGAATCCGTTTGTCAATGCAAGCGAAATAATAAATTATAATGGGGAAATGTATATATTCCTACAACGGTTCTATTTGACTGCAATATATGTGTATTCCGGAGTACATTATATGCATATTACATAAGAATAAGGCGATATCAGAATCAGTATTTCGTACAAATGAGAGTAACAATGCCACAAGGTTAATATTTATAAAAAACACCTCAGCAGTGAATCAAGTCAATTTACAACATGTGTGAATATGCCACGTTTTCTTCTGTTTGTTTTTATATAAAAAAAATCATCATTTCATCTACATGTATTATATATCGCTAAATCTTATATGAAGATATTTATTCTGACACCATCAAGAGAGTACGTACAGATATTTCGACATCATACTGTTTTAGTAGAATACAAAATAAATGCATAAAAGAAATTATCAGAAGCTGAAACTTTGATCACGCTCCTGCAACAAGCCTTTATTATACAAAAAGACATAACACAACTTTTTATTTATACTTTCTTTTCTTCCAGCAAGTCCGAATGAATAAACCAAACATGAAAATATATATAAAATACATTAATAAATATACTGCTAAGTATAAGAAACAGATACAATTATGCACTATATTGTTTGCAACGCTACTTTTCCAACATATGTATTTAAAAATGTGATTATAATAGAAAGCATTTGTTTAAGAATAGGATTTATTTTTATGCTTAGTTATTACAGTATGTATATGACAAAACATACATATTAATAAAATATTTCATCTAAGCAGTTGGATTTGTATTTTGAATTATTTTTAAGGTACTTCGACAAAACGCTGATTTTAGGGCTAACCAATAGTACAGCCTCCATTTCGTTGGACAATTACGTGTATGCTATGCTGACAATATCATGGTACATAAGTATACATTAACGAAAACGGTAATAAAATAAATATAACATATCACATCTCTAGGAATTGTGTTAACGTACATGATCAGAAATTACATGTACTAATTTCTATCATAAATAAAACGCTGGAGCACCAGAGTTTTACTCTGATATAATGAACGCATATTTAGAAAACGATATAGCCATGCTGAACATAAAACATGGTCCTGAATGGATTGCATGGTAAACACGTATAAACTGGAAATACACACGCATGGAAATAATCAGTTTGTCCATGCAAGCAAAATAATTTAAAATATTATGCTAAAATGAAAATATTTTCCTACATACGTTTTTTGTTTGCTTAGCATGTATGCATATCCAAGCGTACACTGTATGCACATTACTTACCAATAAGGCGATATCAAAATTAGTATTTCGCGCAATGAGAGTTCCAATGCTCAGCTATAAGGTCAATATTTATCCAGAACACAGAAGTGGTGAGTCATGTCTATTTTAAATATAGGTCAATATGTTAACCATTTTTTGTTTGTGTTTTTATAAAAAAATACATAATAAAATCTACATTCTTTATATATCGTTATATTTTATTTGAAGATATTTAGTTTGACATATTACGATAATGCGTGTATATACTTCGACATTATACTGTTTCAGATAAAAATATATCAATAAAAGAAATTATCAGAAGCTATACCCTTGATCACGTTGCTGCAACAAGCCCTAAATGCCAACACAATTTTTTATTGATACTTTTTTTTTCTTCCAGCAAGTCCGAATGAATAAAACCAAACATAGCTTTGCACGGTGTGAGTAATGCAACCTAATGCTGAAAATTTATATAAAATACATAAAATTAAAGCGATCCGTCTAAGTATAAAGAATCAGATAATATTATAAACTAGATTGTTGGCCATTCTACTTTCCCAACATCTGTGTGTACACATGTTATGATATGAGAAAATATTTGTTAAAGATAAGAATGTATTGTTATGCAAAGTAATTTCAGTATTCATATGCCTCAACATAAACATTGATTAACTATTTCATGTGTTTAAATGGTGATGTACTATTTAAAGAATGTACTTTTTGTTGCCTAAATCATTGCTAAAGACATATACATTCACAAAACGGTAATGAAATATAATAGTATGAAAGATATCACAACTGTTGAATTGTGCTAACGTCCATGATCAGAAATTACATGTGCGGTAAAACATAACATTGCTATCATAAATTACAGCTGGAGAACCTAGAGTTTTACTCTTATATAATGAAAGCATATTTAAACAACGTTAAAGGCATGCTGAACATAAAGCATGGCCCTGAATGGATAACAGAGTATACGCTAGCAAACAATAAACAATAATGGTAAAATGTATATATTCTTACATGCGTTGTTATGTCAGTACCATATATGTTTATTCAGGCATACACTGTATGCAAATTACATAAGAATACGGCGATGTCAGGATCAGATTCTCGTACAAACGAGAGTTACACTGTTATGAGGTTAATATTTTTCGAAAGACGCGTTTCAAGTCAATTTACAATATGCGTGAATATGTTGATGATTTTCTGTTTTTATACAACATACATCATAACATCTACATTATTATATATCGTTAATTGTTATATCGAGATATATTAGTTTTTACACCAATACGAGAATGCGTTCATATTCTTTGACATAATGCTGTTTTAGAAGAAAACCAATTAAATGCATCATAGAAATAAGCAGCAGCTGAAACGTAGATCAAATTGCTGCGACAAGCGCTTAATATAATAAAATTCCAACACAAAACTTTGTATCGATAGTTTGTTCTTCCTGCAAGTTTGACTGAATTTAACCAAACATAGCATTGCACAATGTGGAAAAGGTAACCTAATTCTGGAAATATATATAAAAATACATAAAAATTAAGCTATCTCTCCAAGAATGAATAATCAGATGAAATTATGACATAAATTGTTTACAATGCTATTTTCCCAACATCGGTGTTTCACATGTGATTATAAGAGAAAGCATTTGTTTAAGAAAAGGATTTATTTTTATGCAAAGTTATTTCAATATAAATATATGGAAACATTAAACATTATGAACTGGTTCAACTAAGCCATTGAATTTTAAATTTTGCATCTGTTTAAATGGTATAGTGATATTGAAGGTGTGATCATATGATTTGCCGAATTATTTTTTATAGACTAATTTATTTATATTAATTAAACTTAAATTATCCGACGACAAATATTCAGGTATTCAATATTTCAGGTACTTCGACTTAATGCTGATTTAAGGGCATACCCATAGTACATGCTCCGTTTCGTTCGACAAATACTGTTATGCTATGATGAAATCTAGCATGGTACATTATTTAACGTTCACGAAAATGGTTATACATATATTAAACAAAATTCACAACTTTTAGAATTTTGCTAACGTACATGATACGAAATTACATGTACTTTAAAACATAACATGACAATCATAAATAAACGCTGGAGCAACTAGAGATTGGTAGTTTAAATGTGTCATATCGCATACTGGACCTTACATTTGGTCCAGACTGTATTATAGGGTATAAACGTGTAAACAAATATTATGCCTCCCTAGAAATATTTTCAGAACACCAATCCGTACTTCATTGTAACTAGTCCGTGTGAGGGAAGTGATACATTGCCTGACCAGAAAGCTGAAATGCAAAACATGACAATTACACGACAAAACTGCAGTAAACTGCAGCAAGCGCTCTGTTTAATTTTTTTTCCAAATGTTTTAAATGCATAAACATAGAAAGAAGCAGTGCGTCCATACAAGCGAAATTATTAAACTTGTAAGGCAGTATATATTTTTCAACATGCGTTTGTATAACCTTGCCGGTTATTCAATTCTTATTGCATAAGAATAAGGCGATATCAGAACCAATATTTTGTACAAATAGAAAATACAAATAAGAAATGTTTGGTTGTAAAGTTATTTAAACATGCATACGACAAAACAAAATAAAACTATTTCGACTTTACAATTGGATTTTAAATTTACATCTGTTTAAATTGTTTAGTGCTATTTTACTTCTGTTCGGTCCTTTTCCCACAATCGTTCTTATATTATTTTATTTCTTGATGCGAATTGACCTTGCCTTATTCGGACGACAAAAATGAAAGCTTTCAGATTCTACGATTTAATTATGCTTTAAGGCCATACTCACAGCACAGGCTTCTTTTGTTGGACAAATACTTTTACATTAACGGTAACAAATCATAAACATTTAGAAAATTATTGACACACATGTTCAGAAATTATTTAAAAACATTTAATGTATATCCTTATTTACAAGAATAAATATCATGAATGTAAATGTTTAAATGACTTTATTGATATTAACGAAAGAAATCTTAATATGTGTTGTATCAGTATGACGCTTTATTAGCATTAAAACGGTGCCTATACCACGTGACTTTTTCGGATCTGTGTTGGGAGAATAAAGCGCGACCCAGTTGACATTTTTAAGGATCTCTTTTTAAATATTTCACCATTATTTTAATGGGATAAAGTGGAGAGCCCGCTATTTTGTGAGTGTTTTCTATAGGTTTTATGATCTTTTTAAACAAATAAGTATTTTTTCAGTAAAGTGCAACCGCGCGTTTGAACGGCTAGACAAATGTCGGATCAGTGTGGGGACTTCATATTGCGGTTGCACTTTACTGAAAAATACTTATTTGTTTTAAAAGATCATGATACCTTTAGAAAACTCTCACGAATGAGCTGGCTCTCCACTGTAATAGACCAATTTCCTGAACAGAAAGCTGCGATGTAAAATTACAAAATACAAGACAAAATTGGAGCAAAACTTTTATCAGCGCTTTATTTAAAATTCCCTCCCAATACTGAACATGAATACAAATAGATAAAAGAAATGCATCCATTGAAGCGATATTATTAAAGTAGTAAAAAAATAAGTATTGTTTTAAGTCCATTTGAAATATGCGTAAACGTGTGCATGTGTGTCGTCTCTCACTAAACATAACATCATAAATCAAAATGAACATTTATCATACATCGATAATGTAACATCAATTGATTTTTGACAAAATACTGGTTAAGGGGAAACCAAATTAAATACATCAATTCAATTAGCAGACTCTAACACTTCGATCACGTTGCTGAAACACGTGCTTACTCTAAAATATTGTCGGTAAAAAAATTGTGTAAGGATATTGTTTTCCTCAAGCAAGTCCGTATGAACAAACCAAACCTAACATTGTACACTAGGTAAAACTGCAACTTAATTCTGAAAACTCTGCAAAATATATACAAAAAGTTATCCGTCTGAATATGACTTATCAGATCTAATTATTAACTAGATTCTTGGCGATGCTGTCTTCCCGACATCTGTGATTACAAATATGATTGTAAAAGAAAGCATTTGTTGAAAAAATAATGCTTGCAAATTAATTTTAGTTTGCATTAGACGAAACATTAAAATAAACAAACAGCTTTGTAATCGGATTTTAATTTGACATATCTTCAAATGTTGAAATGCTTTATGTTTTGTATTCGGTGTTGTTGCCACAAATAGTTGTTATATATATGTTTATGTATAAATCAAACCTGAATAATTGAGATGTTTAACAATGAAAGCTTTTATATTATTCTGCTTAATGCTGATTTAAGGGCATATCCATAGTACAGGCTCCTTTTTGCACAAATACGTGTATGCTGTGCTGACATCCATCATGGTACATAATTATACATTCATGAAAACAGTTAAAAGATAAATAAAGGATATAACAACATTTTGGATTTTGTTAACATACATAATCAGAAAGTACGTGTACTTTAAAACATTGTATTTATTTCGTAAATAAACGCTGGAGCAATTAGAGTTTTACCCTTTTTTAATTAACGCATATTGCGAAAACGATATAGGCATGCTGAACATAAAAATAACAGCAGTTGGATTTTTAATTTTGCATCTTTTTATATGGAAATGTGCTATGTAAGGTGTAAACGTTTTTGTAGCCAAAATCATTGTTTTAGATTATTTTTTTTTAATAAAATGAACATAAATTATCCGACGACAAACAAAAAAGTTTTCGGGTACTTCGACTTAATGCTGATTAAAGGGCTAACCCATAGTAAGGCCTCCTTTACGTTTGACTGTACTTGTATGTTGTGCTTAAACCCAGCATGGTACGTAAATATACATTCACAAAAACGGTAATAAAATTTATAAAAGTTATCAAATCTGTTGATTTTTGTTATCGTACATGATCAGAAATAACATGTACTTTAAAATATAACATTTGTATCCTTTATACAGGCTGGAGAAACTAGAGTTTTAGTCTTATATAATGATGGCATATTTAAAAAACGTTAAATGCATGCTGAACATAAAACATGGTCCTGAAGGGATTACAGGGTATACACGACCAAACAAAAGTTATAAAACCCCACGAAGATGTTTTGAAAGACGACAAAAATAAAAGCGTTCATGTACTTCAATTTAATGCTGATTAAAGGCCATACCCATAGTACAGGCTCCTTTTCGTTGGAGAAACTATGCTATGCTGAACACCATCATGGTACATATTTAAACATGCACGAAAACGGTAATAAATATTATTAAAGATATCACAACTTTTGAATTTATGTTAACGTATATTATCAAAAATTACATGTACATTAAATCATAACATGTCTATCCTAAATAAACGCTGAAGCAACTAGACTAACTCTTATATAATGAAAGCATGTTGAGAAAACGCTATATGCATGCTGAACAAAAACATGGTCCTGAATGGATTACAGGATGAACATGTGTAAACATAAAGTATGCAACCCCAGAATATGTTTTAAAAGTTATTGATGGGAATGCTGTGCTGCTGGAGCAGCGGAAGTTTTACATTAGTATACTTCACAAAACACTTTGTTTAAAAATCCCACTAATGCTGGATATACACAGACGTAGACAGAGTGAGTGTGTAAATTACATGCAATCTTTATAATTAAACTATTTCGGTAAAATGTATATATTCCTTCAAGTTTATTTACTTGCCTTCCATGTACATGTATGTATATTCAGGCGTAACTATTATGCATATCACATAAGAGTAGATCGATTACAGAATCAGTATTTTGTTTAAATGAGAAGAGTTACAATGCTATGATGAAATTATTTATGAGAACATGTAAGTAGTGAATGAAGACAATTTACAATATGCGTGAATATGATGTTAGTTTTCTGTTGGGTGTTTGATAAAATCATAAAATCTACATTAATATATATCGTTAATTGTCATGTCCAGCTATTATAATTTGACTCCATAAAGAGAATGCGTTCATATTCTTCGACAAAATACTGTTTCAGAAGAAAACCAAATACATGCGTCAGAAATTAGCGGAAGCTAAAATTGTGATCACATTGCTGCTACAAGCCCTTAATATACTAAAATGACAACACAAATGTTTGTTTTCATATGTTGTTTTTCTTCAAGTCAGTATGAATTTATAAAACCAAACATAACATTGCACACTGTATAAAATGCAACTTAATGCTGGGAAAGTATATAAAAGTACATAATAATAAAACTTGATGTCTGAGAATGAATAATCAGATGTGATTATAAAAAAAACTTTGTTTAAGAAACAGATTAATTTTATGCAAATTTATTTCAGTATTTATATGACGAAACATAAAAAATAATAAACTATTTCATCTTAGCAGTTGGATTTGTTATTTAACATCTAGTTAAATGGTGATGTTCTATTTCAGGTTGAATGTTTTTATTTCTAAATGCATTGTTATAGACTAATTTATTTATATAAATTGAACTTAAATCATCCGACGACAAAAACAAAAGCTTTCACGTACTTCGATTTAATGCTGTGTTAAGGGCATCCCCATAGTACAGACTCTTTTTCGTTGGACAAACGATGTTGTATGCTATGTTGAAATCCATCATGATGCATAATTATACATTCACGAAAACTGAAATAAAATATGTAAAAGATGTAACAACTATTGGAATTGTGTTTACGTTTATGATCACATAGATTACATGTACTTTAAAATATGATTTTTCTATCCTAAATAAATGCTGGAGCAACTAGAGTTTTACTATAGGGATAATACACGTTTTCGAGGGCATGATCGTCTGCGGGCGCTCGAAAAAGCGCACTCGGGCAGATACGGATTTTGAGAGCGCCCGCAGGCACGAGGGCAGGAACGGATTTTGAGAGCGCCGGCAGATGATCATGTCCGAGAAAATGGGTATTTTCGCTATTATTGCATTAACAAATCACACATACCAAAATAATTTTAAATAACATTGAAAACAATATTTTGTTCATACGACATCGACAAAATAATTCGATTATTTAAATACAGTTCAAGGTTGTGTTTTAGATATGCCTCACTCGGTCATCATCCGAAATGACGAGGCTTTACCTTCGGTGGGCAGTTTTCGATTAAAAATGTGTTTAAACAGTGGATTAATGCAAAGTTGAAATGCAGCAGCGTAAAGTAAGAAATGAGGAATTATTTTGGAATTTACAGCAGGAACGTTGAAGGTACATAAACACTTACATTTACAGCATAGTCTTTTGAAAGTGTTGAGTAAATAACCTTAACTTCAATGACGTTGCCAATACAATAAAGCTGTTGTCAAGAGAGTGCAGGTGATATAGTAACTTGAAAAGTGGATTGAAATAGTCATTATCCCTGCATGCATGTGGAAACTGATGCTTATTCAGTTCCCCATTTATGCTTGGAAAGTCGTCGAAGGCTGGAGAAGGGAAGTAACTGCGCGTAGACCAGATTATGGATATGTAAAACACATAACAGCGCTTGAACGGCACGTGAATCGCATTGTTAATACATGATTTCTCCCGTTCAAGCCCTCTTTTTGCCAAGTTTCTGCACCCCGCCAGAGGGCATTATAGATAGAGTTTATGCAATAATATTATATAATGAATGCATATTTAGAAAACGGTATATGCATTCTGATCATAAAACATGGTCATGAACAGATTACAGGGTATAAACGAACAGAAAAATTATGCAACCACAGAATATGTTCTAAAAAGCGCTTTGTTTAAAATTCCCCCTAATGCTGGAAATACTCACACATAGAAAGTATCCGTTTGTTCATGCAAGCAAAATAATAAACTATTATGATAAAATGTATATATTCCTACATGCATTTTTATTTGACTACCATATATGTGTTCAGGCGTACATTGTATGCATATTACATAAGAACAGGGCGATAGATTTCGTACAAATGAGAGCAACAATGCTAAGAGGTTACTATTTATTGAGAAATAAGTAGTGAATCAAGTCAATTTACACTTTGCGTGAATATGCTTTACGTTTGTTCTATTTTTATATAAAAAATCATCATAAAATCTACATTTATTATATGTCGTTACATTTTATATGACGATATTTAATCTGACACCATAACGAGAATGCGTTCATATACTTCGACATAATACTGTTTGCGTAGAAAACAAAATACATTCTTACGGGAAATAATCAGAAGCTAAAACGTGTTTCATATTGCTGCAAAAAGCCCGTAATATAATGAAATGAAAGCACAAAACTTTGTATTTATACGTTGCTTTTTTTCTTCCAGCAATTGCACACTGTGGAAAATGCAACCTAATGCTGGAAATGTATATAAAAATACATAATAATAAAATATCTTTCTAAGAATGAATAAGCAGATCTAAAAATGAACAAGATTGTTGACAATGCTTTTTTCGGACATACGTGTTTACACATGTGATTATAAGAGAAAACATGTGTTAACGAAACTGATTTATTTTTATGCAAAGTTATTTCAGTATTAAAATGACTCAACATAAACATTAATAAACTACTTCAACTAAGCAATTGGGATTAAATTTAACATCAGTTTAAATGGTGAAGTGCCTTTTTAAGGTGTGAACATTTTTGTTGCCAAGATCAATTTTATAGACTATTTACTTTATATAAATTGATTGTCAATTATCCGACGACAAACATGAAAGCTGTCAGGTACCTCGACTCAATACTGTGTTAAGGGTATACCTGACGTACAGGCTTCTTTACGCTGGACATTTACTTGTATTATTTGCTCAAATCCACCAAGATACATAATTTAGAAAACGGTTACAAAACACAAAACTTCAGGGTACAAACAAAGTATGCCAAAACAAAATTGGGTACGAAAAAACATTTGGGTACGAAAAATACAGGGTATATACATTAAAACAAATATGCTTCCCTAGAAAGATTTTCAAAACAACAACCCGTCCACAGGGGCGGATCCGGGATTTCTGGTTTGGGGTGGGGGGCGGGATATTCAAAGTTTTGCTGGTGGTCCAGGGGGGCCGCTAGAACCTCTGGTGGGTGCAGGGCATAGTCCTGATAGGGGTCCAGGGGGGCAAAGCCCCCCCCCCCTCCCTAAGCTCCACGATTTTAGTGATTTTGAAGGCTTTGACAACCACTTCTCGACCATGTCACGCCTTATATACTTTCATCAAAGTACCTTCTTTTAATGCCAAAAAGTGCATAGTTTATCGTTTTGGGGGTCCAGGGGGGCAAAGCTCCCCGGAAGCGCCACGATTATAGTGATGTTGAATGCTTTGACATGTTTAAATAGGTGATTAAGATCTAGTTAAGTGTTAAACATCAAATGAATTGACTTTACTTTGGCGATTTTAGGGGATCCGCCTATGGTCCTACATTGCATAGCATCACAAAATATCAGAAAAACTGCGGTCAGTGCTGTGTTTAAAATTCCCTTCAAATGCCTACAAATGCATGGAAATAGAAAGATGCAAGCGAAATTATAAAACTTGTATGGCAAAATATATGTATATTGCAACATGCTTGTTTATAGCCGTATATGAATATTCAGGCGTACAATTTTTGACAATTGCATACCAATTATGCGATATCAGAACAAATATTTTGTACAAATGAGAATATTGTATGTATCGAACCCGTATTATGTATAATAGTTAATACACAATATGTGTGAGTGCACTGTTATGTTTGTTTGTCTGTTTTTTATTCTTCTTAAAGTATAATCATAAAGTATACATTTATTAAATATAGTTAAATCTTATATCGAGAGGTCTTATTTTTACGACAGTAAGAGAATGCGTTGTCATATACTTCGATACAATACTGGCGTAAGTGAAAACCAAATAAATGCATCAAATAAATTAGCAGACGCGTTTTTTTGTGTTTTTTTGTTCAAACGAAAAGAAAAATTGATACTTATTATTTCGTTCATTGCATCGTGCCTCAGAAAACTATAACTCTGTTGCTGTGGTTTCTTCTAACCATTGATTAATATAGCCGTTATTAAATCATTTATATGCTCTCTTTTATTGCCTTTCAATTTGTATTACAAAAGAATATTCACACTTATGTGTGTTTTATATCGCTGGGCTAAGTGTGAGGTTCGGGATCTCTCAAATAGTTTTAAATTCGCAATGCTATGTATTTAATGAACGTTCATAGCAGATGACCACACTTTTATTCAATGTCGTTTTTTACGTTGTTTCGTTTTGTTTTTGTTTTAACCATTAGCTGGCCATCATTATAGAGACGCTAATCAAAATCCACCAAAGAACTAATTCAGTTATCAAAATTAGAATTTATATAATATTTGTAATTACACTTACATTGATAAGAATATTAACCATAAAGGTAATTGGCTATTCGAAGCATCACGTGATAAGTAAATGTGAGGTAAATTTGGCGCAATAAATGCAAGCACTAAACTGTAAACAAATAATAAAGCAGAAGTAAAAGGCGTACACTGATTCATTCGTGCAAAGCAATGTCGTAACGGTTTAGCACAACACCGACCATAGGTGAGTCGAAATAAATGTAAGATCTTGAATGTTCCACAAACGTCTGAAGTAACCAACAAAAAGCACACAATACTTGGATAAATTTAATGCATCGCCGAGGTCGCGATCGAACAGAGCAATTGAATCTAAAAAAATAAACGTATATATCTGAGTGCACCCTAATTCCTAACATTTACTTAGTGTATGTGTTCTATTTTTAGATCAGAGAAAAATCAGCACGCGGATAATACATAAATATTATAAATATTAAATATATTATTAAATTGTAAGAAAATTATCATAAACGCATAATAAAATTATGCTGTTACGTTTACAGACGTGTATCGGCAGAATATATTTTTATTTATTATTTATTATTTAAATATTTATTTTTGCTAAATTTATCAACAGTCTTAGAGAAGTAGAGCGTAAATTAGTATGTTTTCGGTATTAAGTTCCCTTCTCCCAAGTGCATTGAAGAGATAAAGTGAAATTTCTATATGGGTTTTTTGGCATTAGGTAGAAATAGAATTAAGTCGAAAATGAAAATTTAGAAATTTAACATATAATTGTGCAAAATTTAAAATATTTTTTCATAGTTTTACAATGTTTTTCTCTTAAATTATTTAATTATGAGATTGTTATTAAATATAAACTAAGTTTAAAGAAGTTAAAAAACATCGCCAAAGTGCTGTGTTTTTGCGCACTTCGCCCTAAGGTGACGATAGTATTTATATATATATATATATATATATATATATATGCATATGCATTCAAAGAAGCTTTTTTATTCCTAATGAAGACCATGCGAGATGACGCATGCTATTTCATATTAAGTGCTTCGGGGGAGAGAGAATGTTTTATAATATGCGAATATCAATCAAACTGTTGCGTCGAGTATACGTTTAACCACAGTGACTCGCCCAGCTTAAGTTATCGTTACTTTATGTTAATGAGAAAGATTTTCTAGTTTATGGTGCATTCATCTATTATATGTCTGTATTAAACCAGAAAAATATCGTCGTGGATTGGACGAAGTGGCAAAAATAGACTAACAAAAACCCGACATATTTCCGAATTGCCTTGATTTATGCACTGGATGGTAAGAGAACGTCTCAGTTGAAAATTATGTCTAAAGTATTAAATGTCGTGGAAAAAAACGACAATGCATTTTCTATTTATATGAACGCGTGTTTCAAAAGTTGATTATATGAACATTTATAAAGTCTAAGGAGCAACAGAAAGCTTTGGTATTACTTAAGCGATGTATAGGGGCTTAACTAGTGTCTACTTAGTAACGTTACCGTCTATATTGGATCTCGTATGCTGATGGTTGTTTCCTTTACTTGAGCAATTGTCAAAATTGAAATGGCATTTGTTTCACGTTTGCTATGTTGAACATTATATATTTTTTATGTACATCGTAATTGACAACGAATACATGAGAAATAGAAAAAAAATATTATGAAATTGAAAACAGAAGATTGTGTTTAACGTTCTAGTTTTATTAACGTCAAAATAGTTATATATCATCAAGTGTGCTCACGTTTATGAATAAATTTGCCCCATAGTGCACTAACGTTTGTCTGTTTATAATTAATTAACGCAAAAAATTGATAATGCACACAGTTTAAGGGTAATTAAATAGTGAATAATGAATGTCTCCTTAGTAATAAATAATTGACATGAACCGCACGTTTGTTTGGTTGAAAGTAGGGAGGTGAACAAATAGTATAATAATATTCGAATTCAAATATACGAATTAACGAACGTCCGAGACAAATAACTGTTCCTTATTTCCACAAATATAACCATAAATAGAATCGTTTTCTGCATATTTTGAAAAAGAAAAAGAGTAACACATTTTGAAAAGGATAATTTATTGTGTTCTTTATTCGCCACTTAATAAAATGTAATAATCATAAGGTTTCAGATATTTTCGGAATATTGAAATGCCCGAACTTAAGAAAATGGGAATCAAATGACTTTTCCTATTTGCCCATATATCACTATACATAGTACCTTACATGCAAAAGGTATACAGTCATATCTTTGTGTTACCCTTTAATTGCTTATATTCGTTTTCGTGTAGGAATTTACTTAATAAAAACTAAAATAGTATACATGAACATATGTGTCGATATCAAATTGGAGTATTTAAAAATATAAACTACTACTATTTTCAATGAAAAGATACACATACATCTCCCAGCATTTGAATAATCTCGCTTGTATTGAAAATAAAATTTAAGATTACCATATAGATTTTCTGTTTGCTGTTTGCATTTCAGGTGAGCTTGCTTTTTGGCACATGATGCAGGCATATGTTAACAAATTCGCCGAAATCAATCCTAGCTTATAGGAAAGTGAGCTTTCCTATTTCCATGAAACACTTGCTCATTCTTTCGCCCCCTACCGCAGCCATCGCTCAAAGAGGCAGGTTGCAGCACCACGTGTGAGAAAGGAAATTCGAGCCATGACCGACGCTGAAAGAGTTAGATACTTCAACGCCCTGAATCAGCTGAAGACCGATACGGTTTATATATATATTGTAACAATTTATTGTTTTCACGTATTATTGCATAACGTCATTGAAGAGAAAGTTATCCGCTATATTCCAAAAAAAGTCAGTGTTCTTCTTTATATGGTACATTTAGTTTTAAGTTCTTGGTAACGGCGTAATGAAATAATTACGCATATATTTTAGATGATATATCGCGATTTACGTTATACGATTATGATGCATGTAAACGTACTTACGGTCGCTTGGTTATTTTGTGGATCTGAACACCTCTAAAGAGACTTACGGAAAAAATAGTTTGATAATATAATGTTCCGTAAGAGATGACTTGCTTTGTTGTTAACTACATTGTCCGTATCCCACAGTCATTGAGACCAAACGTGTACGACGCATTGGCCGCTTTCGACCAAGGAGCTAATGTCCAAAGAGCACACTTTGGTCCTGCATTCACGGGTTGGCATCGCCTGTATCTGTGGATGTAAGAAAAACAAAACCCTGCATTTGGCATCATTTGTTTATTAGCATTTGTTTTATTTATTGATCGGTTCTTCTATAGATCTTCTATATTGTAACACATTTCGATCGCATGTCGGAGTAAAGTCCCATAAACACGCACAATCAATTAGTATGTTATAAAGAAAATCGCAAAATAAAGTTGATGTAATCCAATTAAAATCACAATCTTATGAAATATTTGTTATATCTCAATTTTCATTTTAACTTATTTAATTATTTTAATTAATCCTAATTAATAAAGTTTTAATTAATTTCAATTAACAAAATTTAAAAAAATATAACTATTGCATATTGTTTAAAATAACTATTGTATATTGTTTAAAATAACTATTGCATATTGTTAGAAGTGCTTAAGGAATTGTGCAATCAAATATCACGCATTAAGCCCCAGTTTCACAAACTACATAGGTATACTATTGTGCTAGGTGAGCTACAAAATTATTACATATTGGAAACTACCTTGATGTACTATTAGAAGTAAGCTAAGAGAAAAAGTAGCACATTCCAATCTAAATTGTTTACCAAATCAAGAACACAAACGTAAGCAGTAGAAACTTCCAGAAAGTTCCATTACTAAAGGTTAACAGTTTTGACCTGAACAAATATAAAAAAGTACATGTAGGTCAATCAACGTACCACGTAAGACCACGTGGGATCACGTGGGAAACGTATTTGGAAAAGTCTGATCAAAGTTCAAAAAGCTGCCACCGAAAGAATATTTAAGAGAATGCTGTGCGCGATTCAAGCAATGTATTTTCTGGATATTCTTTCAGGTGAGATGGTATTACTTATTTATTTTCATTCAGGTGAGATGGTATTTCTTATTTATTTTCAAACCTAAATTATTGTGTGCTGCAAATAAATATATTCATACTTAAATTATTGTCTGCTACTTGAATTTGTTTCAGTTACATTAAATGTAGATTATTTGAGAAGGTTGTTTGGCTGCACAATATCCGAATAAATATATACTGTGTATTTATTATAATTGCTATTTTATAAGTATCTTATTAGTAAAACTAATAGTACTGTTTTATAATAAATAAATAATTTCTTTATTTTATGATTTGATAAAACAATGTTAATGCCTGAAAACTGTTAGTAAAATTGAATAATATTCTGTGTGATTTATTAATATATAATAAGAATCAATATCGTTACATATGCACGTATATATATTTATATATATATATATATATCATAAATAATATTTGTGCATGCAAATATTTATATTGTTTTAATTAATTAACACTGTATTTTCTGGATATTCTTTCAGAGAATAAAATGGGCTGTTTATATTATTGCCTTCTTTAATTATTTACATTTATTATGGATCAAGGAATATTAGCGCTTAATGCCAATTTCCATAAGTCAAAGAACGATAGCATTTAATGCTAATGGAAATTGGAAATTCGGCAGAAACAATATTCATTAAAACCATAAATCGAAGAATGAATGGTACTATTAATTACTAAGAACTAAATAACTTATCGTACGTAAATGAAGATCCCGTTACCTATTATATTAAATGGAAATGATGAAAAACCTCAATGAACATTAAAATATATAATAAAGCGCGTACGATATCTAGTGGAGAATAAGGTTTTTAAAGTTTGATTCCTTTGCAATAACATTTTCAACAACAAAATCGTCAGAAATGTTTCAAGATGTCTCACTACAATTTACGTTCTCGCCAGTCAGCCACTCAACCACTACCATTAACGCCGCCGACATCCCCAACCGAACATAACCTTAATCATCAGACGATTCCGAAACAACCAATCCAACCGCCATCTTCAACAACACCAACACAAGAAACTCCACAATCCACATCAAGAAGTGAGTCAAAACCTTATTTACAAACTCCTTAAGATTTTGTTGCAAGATAAAAACGCCGTAAAAACAATTACGTTCAAATTTTCATAAACAATTAAATGCTATCAAAACAATCAGAAGAGTAACAATACATGACAGCCCATTTCAAAGTCATCCATTACAATCCGATACATCAGACGCCGAAGAAACCCGAGAAATAATCCCCCAGCCATTAACGAAGGACCCACCGAAACCGCTGATCGAGCCATTATCTAATTTCCGGTACGACCCAGTACCACCGCCATATGGTAATTTTCAGTGCCTCCCTGACGAACGACTACAGGATCCAATTTCCAGTGTTATTTTGCAGAGACCTAACGTTTTCTTAAATAACCCATCACCTAGTGTTAATAGTGATAATTTTCCATCGCGAAGTGCTAATAGTGACAATATTAACTTACGCAGGTAGACGCCTTCCGCCCCGGACCACTTCTAGGACGAGGCACGATCAATACACCAAACCACGCAAGCTTCAGACGCAAGAGGTACAATGTTTAAGCCAAACATAATTAAGTTAGCATGCTTTACAGGTAGAGACTATGACAGTTTACCAGCGTTTCTGGCAAAATTTCAGAAATTCTGTAGCATGAATAACATTGATATAGGTGAATATGCTAATGTTCTTCCATTTTACTTGTCCGACTGAGCAGAGAATTTTTACAATAATCTGACCAAAGATATTAAATCTAATTATCAAGAACTTACCAAAGCGCTTGCTTAACGTTTTCAGACTAAAGAATTAGATTATCATCTAATTGCTCTTAAACAAAGAGAAAACGAATCGTGCGATGATTATATCTCGAGAGCATTAAAAATTTCCACTGATGTACAAGGCTTAGAAGAAAAAGTTCTCGTAAGCTTACTTGTCAATGGATTAAGAGACAGTATTAAGAAAGATGTTATTTTAAGACAGCCGGAGTCTCTGTCCGAGCTGGCCAAATACTGTAAACTCTGTGACGTGACAACGTCATTTTCAGTCAATACTATTGACACAAAATTTCAAACGTTATTGGAAGAGATTAAAACCTTAAAAACGGACAATAAAATTAGGAAAATTAATGCTTTACAATCAACCGCAATATCAAATATACCGGCAGAAAATTCTTATGCTCAACAATATATGTTTCAAAATCAATTGCCACCTGTCCCTTATGGCCGTTATCAACAATTTCAACCACGACAAAACCAAAATTATAGGATGTCTGTACCGTTAGATTATCAAAGACCGCCAATAGTCGATAGACCCGTATCTAACCCGCGTTTACAAGTAAACAGACAAAATGCACAAAACCAAATTTGTCCCAAATGCGGATACGATTCTTGTAGGGGGGGGGGGGGGGGTCGAAACTGTTTCGCATTTAATAAACGATGCAACAATTGCCAACAATTCAATCATTTTCAATCAATGTGTTTTCGTACTAAATAATGATGTGAAAAGCAGAGCAGTAGGTACCATTTTCATAACACAAATAATTCAAAACTCCAAGTAAAACATGAGCAAATTAATAAAAAAGGTCTAATTAACAAAAGTACGCATACAACTCAAAATAAACATAAACAAAGTATTAAATCTAAACTTAAAATATTAGCTTTAAAGGTTGTATCCGCTTTTACACACAATTCTTTACCAGGAACAATCGCAGGTGTCAAAACGAACATAATTTTGGATTCGGGTATTAATATTTCTGTAATTAGCAAATCATTCTTTGCCTCCACAAAATTTACGCTAAGTGAATGTCAACCATCTAACCTTAATGTCAAGACCGCGGTATCTGATAATTTGTACAATGTAGAGGGGGTCATTAACCTTCCAATTCTAATTGGCAACACGTGCTCTGAGCACCCGTTTTACATAGAACAAGGCTTAACGAATAATGAAATCTTAGGAGTAGACTTCTTTTCGCAGTACGAGGCAAAATTAAATTTTCAGACCAATACTCTTGAAATAAATAAAGATAAAATTACATGTCAAACTAATTTTATAACAAATGAAATTCACTGTATTCAAGCAAATACAAAGATAAGAATTAAAGCTAATTCATTTCAGAAAATTCCTGTTCAACTAAGAGAATGTTTTTTAATAAAGATTTACATATTATGGATGATACAAATATCATGGAACTTGATTTATGTATTACAGAAATAAAAATAAAACTATACAATTTCCAATTTACAATAACTCTGATACGGAAAAAATGATAAATAAATACGATATTTTAGCTTCAATACATATTTTGAATGGAAACGAAATATATGAAATTAATAATTTAGTTAATGTAATGAAACTGGAAATATCAAGACGACAACCGAAAAAGAACAAATATTACATAATAAAATAGGAAAAGAATTTGCGAATAATCAGCAACTTTTTGATCTCTTAAAGAAATATCAAGATATATTTAGCGATTCAGAAACAGATGTCGGCACTGTTAAAAGTTTTGAATGTTCCATTGAATTGGTACCGAATGCAAAACCTATACGTTCAAGACCATATCCGGTAAACCCCAAAACGAGACAAATCATTGAAGATGAATTACAGAAAATGCTATATAAAAATATAATTTCACCATCAACTTCAATCTGGAGTAGTCCTATTGTATTAGTTAAAAAACATACACATTCAGATGATATTTCACCAGAAGACCAAAAAGAAAATAAACAATTATATAGGTTATGCATTGATTACCGACTGTTAAATAAAATTTCGAAGAAAATGTATTATCAAATGCCTACAATTGTGGATGTTCAAAATATGATTGCAGAGAAAAAGCCAACTATCTTTACTAAAATAGACATAAAACAAGCATTTTTTAATCTACCCATGGCCGAAAATTCTAAAAAGTATACTGCATTTGATTCTCCAACAGGAAGATGTTTTCAATTTAACGTGCTTCCTTTTGGGTTATGTAATAGTCCCTTTTATTGGTCATTATATCTTTCAAAAATATTAGGAGAATTCAATTTCAAAAACCTTCTTTTTTTTCTGGATGACTGTATACTAATGAGTGACAATATCGAAACCCACATCAAAGAACTTTCTCAAGTTTTACATAAACTAAAAGAAGCTGGTCTAGTAATAAATCTCAAAAAGAGTCATTTGCACAAAAACGAATTACATTTCTAGGCACAATATTTGAAGGAAACACTATTCAAATGGACCCTGACAAATTAAAAATAATTAACGAATTTCAAATTCCGAATAATCAAAAAGCGTTAAAAAGTTTCTTAGGAATGACAAATTTTTTAAAACGATTTATAAAAGACTACTCACACATTGTCGCTCCGTTAAATAGATTGCTTAAGAAAGATACAATATTCTAATGGACCGAAGAACACGACAAAAGTTTTAATTATTTAAAACGGGCGTTAATGGCAAAACCAATTTTACGATTACCAGATTTTAATAAAGAATTCACTATTTATACAGACGCTAGCACCTCCGCAGTAGGATTCTTTTTATGTCAGGAAGATTCTCCAAAACGTAACCATGTTATTTTATATGGGGGTCGTGCTTGAAAAGAAAACGAAAAACGTTACAGTAGTTGTAAACTGGAACTATTAGCAATCATCTACGCTTTGAAAGAATGTAGAGTCTATATATCAAATATACATGTTAAAATTATAACAGACAATAAAGCTTTAACATTTTTGCATACAGCAAAACACACAAATGACAGACTATATAGATGGGCTTTAGAACTTGAAAATTGTGATCATGAAATCATTTATAAAACCGGCAAGACAAATACGAGCGATTACCTTAGTAGAATTAACTATTCCAAATCAGACATTCACGTTCAATCCCAGGAAAAGATAAAAACACTTCCCAATGATAATATACCTTTAACATCTTCACAACCCTTGGCACCAATGCAAATCACACAAAATAATTATAGTTCCCAGATTAACATTCTCACAAGAAAGATGCTAAAATAAAACAATCAACACAGCACCAATCAATCATCAACCAATAATCGCTGCTGACAATCAACTTAACACCACTCCACCTGACAACAGTGTTATCTCAGATAATGATCACATACCTGATTCACAACTCCAGACAGTCAATGACCGCGAACAACAACACACACACTTTGCAACTAATCAACTAGACATAATGAACGTACAAGCTAATTCAAAAGATTTCGGCGACATTTATGCATTTTTAAAGAATGGTCATTTACCTGATGATAAAGACTTAGCAAAACGAATTCCATATATACGCACCCAATACGAAATAGTTGACAATGTTCTGTTTCATTTTTACGAACCAAGATCTAAGAAGCATCAAACTGAAAAAACTTTAATTTAACAATTAGCTTTACCTGAGTCATTGAGAAATGAAATACTTTACAGTTTTCATGATTTAAACGGTAATTTTGGTGTTGATAGAATGTTTGCGACTCTTAATTTTTTTTATTACTTTCCAAAAATGTATCAAGCAGTTAAAGATTATGTTCAATCTTGTAAAAACTGTCAAGAGATTACAATTATAAACCATATCCATTACAAGAACCTTTTATTGCAAGCGAACCATTTGAAATGTTACACATAGACATTGTTACTGTAGCGAAACAGAGCAAAGAATATAAATATGTTTTAAGCGTTATATGTGCATTTTCAAAATTTGCATTATTTATACCATTAAAAACCCAAAACACTATTGAAATCGCAGAACAACTATATCATTAAGGGTATGCAATATTTGGACCACCAAAACATATCACACGCGATAGAGGACAAAACTTCCTAAGTGGTTTGATGGATGTTCTTTATAAATTTCTTTCAAATAAAGAGGCATCGAACTTCATCTTATCACCCAATGAGTAATGGAATGGTAGAACGGATACACTCTACATTACTCTCAATACTACGTATTGGTTAAAAGACGAAAGCGATTGGCCTGATAAGCTATCCAGTGTCCAATTAGCCTACAATTCAACAGTATGTCCGAAAACGACACAATACTCTCCGTACTACATTCTTTTTGGCCGACACATGAATAAACCCATTAATTCCGAATTATTTCCACCAATTAATACCAACCCTTCAATAAACACTTATGTTGAGGAATTGAAACAAAGATTCAAAATTATATGGAAAATCACACAAGAAAACATAAATAATTCACGTGACGTTATGCGCAAGTTTTACAATCGCAAAACTGCAATACGTCCATTTAAATAAGGAGATCTTGTTTTTATTAAACAAGAAAAAGTACCTTTAAATAAATCCAGAAAATTATTTTGACAATTTTCAGAGCAACCCTATTGTATAACCAAAATATTACAAAATGGCACATACATTTTGAGAGAACGATATTCAAACAAAGAGTTAAAAGTTCCGATTAATATCAACAGATTACGTAGATACCATGATGAGAAGGATTTACGTGATTTATCTCAAACATTCAAATTCCATGAAAACGAAACTAATGATAATACAGAAAATAAAACCAATCCGCAAACCGTTACCGATAATACACAGCCAAATATAACGGCAACTGACAAACAAAATACAATAAATCAAAATAATATTCCACCAGAAAATTCAAGCAAGAAATGGTACAAAGCTGACAAAATTTTAAAAACCAGAATTAAAGATAATCACAGACAATATTTGATAAAATGGACAAATAAAAAGTATAAGAACAGTTGGGAAAATGACGTAGATACATCAGAAGCACTTATTAAACAATTTTATATAAATAAATCTCTAAAGACAAATCACAAAAGAAAAACGGTAAAATGATAAACAAATAAATCTTAAATTATTTTTTCTTTTAGGCAAGATGTTGGTCACACGATTCTTTATACTTTTCCTGTCACTTGTGGGAGCGCAGGGCGAACAATTGCTGATGAACCATGGCGTTAAGTTCTCAGATCCAAAAACAATTAACTTCGTAAATAATGAATGGACGCATACTTTTCAATTTGATATGCCGGACTATCATTTCGATAGTGACATTGGTAGAAATTATTCATTGTATAGAGACACTTATTTCTACGAAAAAGGATGTACGATTAGCGTCGAATTCAACACTCTAAGGATTTTAATGGAACATGATTTACAATCTTTGTTACAAAAATTTCGTAGCATGATTCCTACACTCTCAGATAAACGGAAAACACGTGAGTCCCAACCCATTTAAGTTCAACTCTTTTTGGCATTGCTACAACGTCACAACTTAATCGATAACGCGATCATGCAAACAAATTGGCGCAAAGAGTTAATCTCTTAACAAATACATTTACGCACGAATTTGGTGAAATGTCGTCATTTGCAACTAGTGTTCATGAGCATATGAAATTATTCGATGAATTCGTTGCGAATGCTTCAGCACTCAGGCATAAAATTGTAGACGAAATGGAATCTGTGTCAAATAAACATACAACTGCCGAAAAGTTAATACTAAATGTAAATGATAAAATGATCAAAATAAGGTCACAGTTTGATAGGCTAGCCATAGGAATTGAATCACTGAGCAATCGTAAATTGTCGATTCATATAATAGACCCCGAACTAATGTCGCAAACGTTAACAGGAATAGCTTCGTCGTTAAAAATCAACTATTCGATTCATAAATTGGTAAGCACTGAATTGGCATTCTACTACAATCATGCTGAATTTATTTATGGACGCAACAATAATTCGATATACATAATGGTATTGTTTCCACTGACAAACAGTTTGCATAACGAAATTTATGCATTAAATTTATTTCCAATTCCTCTTGACCATTATATAAAAAACAAAGATGCTAATGAATTTACATCAAAACCGCGGTATTTAATTTATAACGAAAAAACCCTATTATTCACATTTCTCGAGGAATCATTCTTGAGAGACTGTTTGACAGCAGGTTCAACAATTTTATGCAAACAGAATGTAATATTTGAAATCGATTTCAACACAAATTGTTTCGTAGAACTCTTGAAATACGGGGACAATGCAAAAACGAAAGATATATGTGAATATAAGATAGTAAGAAACGTCTTGAAACCAGAGCTAAGAATTTTAAATAGTTCTAAGGTACTTGCATACATGCAAACAAATTTAAAATTGGAATGTGTGAATCTTTCTAAAACAATCGATGATTGTAAGTACTGCATTACTTACATGTACCATGTGCATGTAAACTAGTCTCACAAAGTCAACGTATTGATGAGCAGTTCACCAAATGCTTGACAAATGACACTACTGTCGACCAAATATATCCAATTAACTGACCGTTACTCCAACAATTCTTTAATAATACGGTTTTGGATAAACTACTGAAAAACGTCTCGTATACTGATCCAATAAATGTATTATTACCGGTATTTAAAACTTTCGATCAAAACACACAGGATATATTAACACAAATTAGAAATTGATATGCAAACCTTTGTGAAAAGAGCAAAGAAAAACCAAATTGTATACCATAGCCTAACAGAAGCAATGCTCAATGGCGAAATTTCAATTGAATCAGGTGTATCCACTTTCGATATAATTTCGAATATGTTATAACTTTGATGTCCACTTTTGCATGCATTTCAACTTTGATGTCAATTATTCAATGTTAAATTTCCATTTTTTCCATTTAACCATTATCAACACTTTGGAGATTATTGAAATGACTTGCTTTAATCGTCATTATTAAATTCTACATCTTACATGTTTTTCTCATTTAAGATGTCAATCGTACATATTTCCATTTTACTCATAACAAACAGGACTAAAAAAAAAAAAAAAAAAAAATATATATATAAATGTAATTACTATCTCATTTTAGGCGGACACCACATGAACTCAGTCATATTATATTATGGAGTGTGCATTTTACTTTACTAGATTTATATATTGTATACAGAGTGTGTATTTTACATTATAAAATTTGTATTGTCATTAATCTCCTATTGTACAACATATAATATTATTTCACTTCTACATTTTTGTACCCTTTAAATAATCGTACACTTCATTAAAATGGACACTGTAATTAACTTTTCATTGTTAATGTTATATTCCACCTATTTCAAATTATTATTTAAATACAATGGCAATTCATCTGATAATCTAGACATTTCCATCCCTTTGAAACACGATCAACTACATCACATAAAATACTGTTTAAATACTTTTCCAAAATTAAGAAAAATCCATAAACATACTAAAAAATTACTATTCGCACATGTTAAACAATTCCAACATTTCATTTTCAAGCTTGCTTTTCGCAATTAACTACTTCCATATACCTATCCTCTTTTTTCAAATGCTCGACCATCTACTGTACGAAATGCACCCTCTAAACTTTCAGATCTGCCAAGAAATCATTTTTATGTTCGGGTAAGAATCCCAAGTGTTCATAATAGCATACAAAAGATTTATTCGATCAAAATTTCTACCTCCCTCTTTATATGATTTTTCCATTACAGACATCTTAAATGCAGATCTTAAACAAATCAATAAATTAATGAACCAACATTTTCACTTTTACCAAAAATCCCTTAAATGCCAGTCGATTCCTTTCGATTTTGACGACACATATTGCCGAGTTTGCAACGAATCCTTAAAACATTGCAAAGAAAAATTCATAAAAATCCAAGGGTTTTATCCGCATAGCAAAAAAATCAGGAAAATTGATAGCTTAAATTTCCAAATATTAGTACGAGCTCGTTGTTGTCATAGACCACATTACTTCTTTTGTGATTCTCAAATTCTCTTAAACAAGTTCATAATTTGCAAATTGTGTCTTCATTATCGTAAACCATTCGACCGGAGCCTTTTGCAAAATTGTTAACCCTTGTGTATAAATTGTATATATATATTTTTTTTCATTTCAGACACTTCAGACGGAGTGTACATTTAAAGTTGTATTTTCATTTACGTTCTTATTGTTTCATTTTAGTTATAGCCTGTATTTGTTCTTTATTGTCAATATTATATTTCATTATCGTCAATCAAAATGTACACCATTGAGCTCATTTTTTGGCTTTACCATTCTGCATACATTCAGGCCCTCATTCGGTTTTCACCAACACTTTACATTGAAGATATCATAGCCATCACATTACCAATTTACGAATCACAGTTACAGCAAATCCGTTACTTCATATCTACCTTTCAGACAATGGACACCATAAAACACACACATGACATGTCAATATTTACATACATGATGACATCAGAAGAAATACAACTTGATACCATGGTCTTCCTCATCGACTACTTAGACATACATGTTTTACACCAGCAAATGTACGACCACTTATCAAGCGTTAACCATACACAAAATATCTACCTTTGTAAATCTATCATAGGAACTTACAGGTTTAAATCACTATTATCCATAAAAGCATTTCGTTTCCTAATACGATCCACATCGCTTCCCAAAAAAATTCAGCAAACACATGTCCATCACTACACTCTACCATACCGACAATGATCAATTACACGAGCGCATACACCAATTTATCGCTACTGGTCGCCGCGGAAAGATACATTTAG
Source organism: Dreissena polymorpha (assembly GCF_020536995.1). Taxonomy (NCBI): domain Eukaryota; kingdom Metazoa; phylum Mollusca; class Bivalvia; order Myida; family Dreissenidae; genus Dreissena; species Dreissena polymorpha. The sequence continues at coordinate 83,117,993 of NC_068355.1, read as the reverse complement.
AATCGTATTTTCTTTGTCAAATCTGTCTGCAGTACAATTTAGGTGGCGCTAGAACACATTGTTGTGGCCTAGGTTATCACATCATATGTGGCAATTAACATCAGGTCCTAAAGAACTAACATTTTTGCCGATTTTGCTTCACGGAACTACAGGAATCGGACTTGCAATTAATCCACACTCGGCATCAACAACCACAATTCCATAAGATCAAAAGTAGAAAACAATACCGTGCAACAAAACAGGTCAAACATCCGAAACAAATAAACATATACGATTGGTTAATACGATTCCTGTTCAATCCCCTCAAATGAGTTAGTCGTGGTGCTACATATGTAAGTATATTATATTGCTGATGTTGTTTTGTTGTACTTTAGTGTCATTTTCTTGTCACTCTAATCTCTGAAAAGAAACTTATATCACATATAACATATACCCAAGACTTTATCATTATTTCATATTCATTTTTTTCAACAAAATTGTCATGTGCTTTGTAATAACGTAAGAATGATTTTATTTTTTTTATAATAAAAATGTTTTTATGCACATAACATATTATTTATTCATTTGACAATCATATTGTGTTATATTATAAATCAAATGATAGAAATTTAATTACGGAACATATAAATCATATGATAGCAACTTAGAAGTAAACTTAAGTATCATTATTGTATTCCAGAAATTATCAAGAGGTGGTTTTATAATATTACAAAATCATATGTATAATTTCAGACATTAGATTGACATTTTTGTAATGTAAGAAAATGTTTATTTACATTAACATTTATGCTTCAAATAATGTTTGTAATTATTGACACATAATTATGTTGTATTTGTTGTGCAACCTTGATTGTTGATTCAATTATATAGTAACATTCATTCAATGCATAGTGTGTTTACGAATTCTTTTTAAATTATCTACATATTACATCTGTTTAGATTGTTGTTAGACTTGTAAGATTTATGTATGCATGCTTTCATATTATACACTTATATGTTTTGGGATTGTTTTGAAAAGCAGTTAAATTTAAACAGCCCATATATTAGAATAGGAATTCTAATTAAAAGAAGGAGGAGAAGATGTAATCCAATTAAAATCATAATCTTATGAAATATTTGTAATATCTAAATTTTCATTTTAATTTATTTAATTATTTTAATTAATCCTAATTAATAAAGTTTTAATTAATTTCAATTAACAAAATAAAAAAAAATAACTAGTGCATATTGTTTAAAATAACTATTGCATATTGTTTAAAATAACTATTGTATATTGTTTAAAATAACTATTGCATATTGTTAGAAATGCTTAAGGAATTGTGCAATCAAATATCACGCATTAAGCCCCAGTTTCACAAACTACATAGGTATACTTTTGTGCTAGGTGAGCTACACAATTATTACATATTGAAAACTACCTTGATGCACTATTAGAAGAAAGCTAAGAGAAAGAGTAGCACATTCCAATCTAAATTGTTTACCAAATCAAGAACGCAAACGTAAGCAGTAGAAACTTCTAGAAAGTTCCATGACTAAAGGTTAACAGTTTTGACCTGAACAAATATAAAAAAGTAGGTGAATCAACGTACCACGTGAGACCACGTGGGATCACGTGGGAAACGTATTTTGAAAAGTCTGATCAAATTTCAAAAAGCTGCCACCGAAAGAATATTTAAGAGAATGCTGTGCGTGATTCAAGCACTGTATTTTCTGGATATTCTTTCAGGTGAGATGTTATTACTTATTTATTTTCAAACCTAAATTATTGTTTGCTGCAAATAAATATATTCATACTTAAATTATTGTTTGCTACTTTAATTTGTTTCAGTTACATTCAATGTAGATTATTTGAGAAGGTTGTTTGGCTGCACAATATCCGAATAAATATATACTGTGTATTTATTATAATTGCTATTTTATAAGTATCATATTAGTAAAACTAATAGTACTGTTTTCTCATAAATAAATAATTTCTTTATTTTATGATTTGATAAAACAATGTTAATGCCTGAAAACTGTTAGTAAAATTGAATAATAGTCTGTGTGATTTATTAATATATAATAAGAATCAATATCGTTACATATGCACGTATATATATATATATTGTAAATGATATTTGTGCATGAAAATATTTATCTTGTTTTAATAAATAAACACTGTATTTTCTGGATATTCTTTCAGAGAATAAAATGGGCTGTTTATATTATCGACTTCTTTAATTATTTAGATCTATTATGGATCAAGGAATATTAGCGCTTAATGCCAATTTCCATAAGTCAAAGAACGATAGCATTTGATGGTAATAGAAATTGGAAATGCGGCAGAAACAATATTCATTAAAACCATAAATCGAAGAATGAATGGAACTATTAATTACTAAAAACTAAATAACTTATCGTACGTAAATGAAGATCCCGTTACCTATTATATTAAATGGAAATGATGAAAAACCTCAATCAACATTAAAATATATAATAAAGCGCGTACGATATCAACCCATACAAAATCAGTGTTTCTGGTGAGAACTACGTCGTGCTTCCGACGCTGCCCGAAGCCTATCTCGCGTTCACTCGTTAATGTTCGGATATTGTCGCGGGAAATTAACAAGGAATATATTCCTTCACAATCAATAAAGACGAGCATTTTGTATCTCGTTAAATCTATGTTACCAGACCACATCTAACTTTCCAATTTTGGCAATTGCTATAAGGAACACTGATTTGTATGTGTTAAATTCATTTTTCCAAATATTTTACGAAATATTCGTTGATTATAGGTTTTTATCGGGCTCTAATAATTATAGGGCTCCGCCTATATTTCAGACTCGAAACATTTCTTCGGCAGCAGGATCACCAAGTAACGATTCCATACTTGGCATCACACCTTGACGGTGAAATGACTACGCCCACAGGCTCCGTGTTATTTAGCAACGCGTTCTTTGGACCTGGCTTCGGACTCCCAATTACGGGACCATTTAGTACCTGGCCTCAAATTAACCCTAACACAGTGTTCACAAGAAACCTAGCAGCAGGTATCCAGCTGTTCACGGTTGCCGGGATAAATGCCATTCTTCGTCGACGTCGGAATAGAGACATCCTGGTTCCCATCGCGCCAGCTGACAGTGACTTAGACAGACAGCATGGTGGAGCGCATGTATTTATTGGCGGAACAATGAATAATCTGAATTCAGCTGCCAGAGATCCCATATTCTTCAGCCATCACGCATTTGTCAATCAAATTTGGGAACGTTTTCGTCTCAACCAAAGAGCCGCGGGTATTCCAACAGCCACCGATTACCCGTGGGATCCGAATGATCAAAGAATCCCGGCATCACACAATCCAAACCTAACGGCGGGATTTACAATCAGCCCTTTCAATTCTCTCCGCCAGATTGATGGTTTCTCGGACGACTTTTTCCAACTTGTTTAGTACGAGCAGGTGCCCTCGTGTGCAACAGGCTGCGCAGGATCACGCTATCTTCGCTGCAATACTGCGACAAACCGATGCGTTTCGAGAAGTACTGCGGAGGTGAGAGCAGCCGGTATCAACGTTGATACACTACCAGGTCATATTCCGGCTGGAAGAAAGAAACGTCAAGCTGTTCAAAGGAACTTCGAAGTGTGTGATCGCAAATGGTTTCTGCACGATGTCAACGTCAATTCAATGTCGCCTGCTTCTCCTGGCGATATAAGGAACGCATACACCAACTCGTGGTCTTACATACCCTTTAAAGTTGTTAAGAAAAGGCCTACAGATTACACTGATTTTCCAAAATTTTCTGCTTATGGTAGCCATGTCAATGGATTTAACATGAAGCAAGAATTGACCCAATGCGGAACACAAAAAGTAACGAGTATTGCAGAGACCATATGGACGCTCCAGGAAAGATAAGAATTGTTGCATATGGGCTAAATCACGATGCCTATTCGGAGGAATACGTAATATCGGACAACCGACTTGCAGTTTCCGAATCGATCGGTGTCATAGCGGTCAAAACGCTAATGAGTTTTTGATGTTTCTAATTATGGCTTGCGTTTATATCGCCAAAAACAGCCATTTGGTATTGGTTGCATTGTAACAGACTATTGAGTTTGTCCGTCCAAATAAGTTTAGTGAGCGCGCTGGGAATACCTTAACTTTATTTTTATATTTATTTTTATTTATGATTGACTAGATGGGCAATGATATGAATATTCGATGGTAAATTTAATATCTGTTTTAATATTGTGTTTCCAATCCCACGTTTATTGTGAATTTCAGTTTCTCCGCTAGACCAGTACCGTCTTTCACGAGTTTGTTGAAAATCGCTCGTTGATAGATACGAAATGCAGCCAGCTTGCTTTACACATTATAAAAGTGTTTTCTTTAAATACGACTTGAGACATTTCTAGCTGAACAATCATCATTGGATTATTCCTGTGCATTTCTTTCTCTCTCACTGTTATCTAACAAATGCGGCTCACCAGACACTCAGTATCATTTTTGCTCACCTGTACATGGTAAGCTATTGGTATATCGGACGTCCTCAATCTTTTCAATACGGCGCCGTTATCGTAAAATACAATTATATCCAATCTTAACTTGAGATTATACGATTTTTATATGTGTCAAATTTGTATATATTGATAAAAATATGTTACAATAACACAAAATAGGCAAGAAAAATTATACACTGAAGACGAATTTCATGAAATGCAGCAAAGACAAATTAGCGCCCCGAGCCGATTGTGACGAAGATATTTCGTACATATTTCCTAAAAAAACCGAAGCAATATTTCGTACACAATTTCGAAAATATAAAGCGTACTTGTAAAAAATTCAATTTTTTAATATTCAATATTTTTAGTTTTTATGTTACTTTAAAGTAACATAATTACAAACTGATTTGTTAAATTTGAAAGCCATTCTGGTTCCTGAACATGACAAATAGTGTACTACTGGATGATTAAACTGTTAAGGTATGGAATTAATATAACGTTTGAAGAGTATTGACATATGGGCATTTTAAGCGAGATGTTACTACATGTATAGCTTATCACTTTTAACCCTTTTAATTTACATATTTGTCTCACTTCTACTATGTTCCACTAAAATATAAATATAACATAATTTGCCAAGAAATTTTCTTTAGTTGTTTTCTGCAACCAAAATAGACAATGGCTTTTTAAATTATCTGAAGTCTTGTACAAAAAATGAGACTTATTTTTTAAAATGCTTAAACATTAATTTTAAATTTAGAGGACTATTAATCTGCAAAGTCGAGAAATTTGTGCATTTGTACTGGTAAAACAAAACACAAAACCATGTACCACACATGTAAATTCAGCAGTCTTATTGTTACTTTTTATAGTGTAAATCTGGTGCTGACGACTCTCTCAAATGTTAACCATCAGGCCCAGGACAAATTAGAAGCCAGCCACTGTTTGTGCCAGTTTCTTACAATAAGTATCAGTCTAATAATACAGATTAACTATGAAAAGAAAAGACAAGACAAAAGTTTATTTGTAAATTAAGGCCACCGGCCCAAAATACAGAATATATAAGTAACAACATTCCATTTATGAGTTGCGATACATCCATGTTTTATATCAATTTTGATCTACATCTTTCTTTTTCATTATTTCGTTTACAAAACATGCTATGCTTTTCAGTTTTATTTCATCAGAAATGTGCATAAGATTGCAAAAAAGTTGAACTTTTGTTCACCATTGTACCATGAAAAGATATACAATTTCCTTTCTTGGTTATATTTTTTTACATTTAAAAAATGCATGAAACTCACCTTTAATACATTATATTATTAAAAAAGACTAAACAATATGTACATAATCGGTGGTCTCTATAAATTCCTAAATGTCGGCCAGTTTCAATTGCTAATTTATGACTTGAACAACGGAATCTAGCAAATGACATTTGAACATAAAGGCGTATATCAATATACAAACATTTTTATGGGTTTAACATAGATTTGAAGTGATTGTATGTATCACATATTGATGAATTTCCTAGAGTTTCAATCCAGTTCTGGGTTTTACAATCAATCAATCTTTGTTTGAATGGCATTAAGAATAATGCCACATTTACTATATATTGCCTTATCGAAACAAAACCAAAACCATAACGGTACAAAATGTTTTTAACAGATGTACTCAATGAGTTTTCCAATAACATAATATTATTAGTTACAGGGTGAGTTACTGACCCGTCTCGCCCCGATATGGTTTTCCACAGAACCGTATATCCCGTATCGGGTCAGTAACTAACCCTGTAACGATTATACAACGCCAACATACATTTGTATGTGTTAAATTCATTTTTCCAAATATTTTACGAAATATTCGTTGATTATAGGTTTTTATCGGGCTCTAATAATTATAGGGCTCCGCCTATATTTCAGACTCGAAACATTTCTTCGGCAGCAGGATCACCAAGTAACGATTCCATACTTGGCATCACACCTTGACGGTGAAATGACTACGCCCACAGGCTCCGTGTTATTTAGCAACGCGTTCTTTGGACCTGGCTTCGGACTCCCAATTACGGGACCATTTAGTACCTGGCCTCAAATTAACCCTAACACAGTGTTCACAAGAAACCTAGCAGCAGGTATCCAGCTGTTCACGGTTGCCGGGATAAATGCCATTCTTCGTCGACGTCGGAATAGAGACATCCTGGTTCCCATCGCGCCAGCTGACAGTGACTTAGACAGACAGCATGGTGGAGCGCATGTATTTATTGGCGGAACAATGAATAATCTGAATTCAGCTGCCAGAGATCCCATATTCTTCAGCCATCACGCATTTGTCAATCAAATTTGGGAACGTTTTCGTCTCAACCAAAGAGCCGCGGGTATTCCAACAGCCACCGATTACCCGTGGGATCCGAATGATCAAAGAATCCCGGCATCACACAATCCAAACCTAACGGCGGGATTTACAATCAGCCCTTTCAATTCTCTCCGCCAGATTGATGGTTTCTCGGACGACTTTTTCCAACTTGTTTAGTACGAGCAGGTGCCCTCGTGTGCAACAGGCTGCGCAGGATCACGCTATCTTCGCTGCAACACTGCGACAAACCGATGCGTTTCGAGAAGTACTGCGGAGGTGAGAGCAGCCGGTATCAACGTTGATACACTACCAGGTCATATTCCGGCTGGAAGAAAGAAACGTCAAGCTGTTCAAAGGAACTTCGAAGTGTGTGATCGCAAATGGTTTCTGCACGATGTCAACGTCAATTCAATGTCGCCTGCTTCTCCTGGCGATATAAGGAACGCATACACCAACTCGTGGTCTTACATACCCTTTAAAGTTGTTAAGAAAAGGCCTACAGATTACACTGATTTTCCAAAATTTTCTGCTTATGGTAGCCATGTCAATGGATTTAACATGAAGCAAGAATTGACCCAATGCGGAACACAAAAAGTAACGAGTATTGCAGAGACCATATGGACGCTCCAGGAAAGATAAGAATTGTTGCATATGGGCTAAATCACGATGCCTATTCGGAGGAATACGTAATATCGGACAACCGACTTGCAGTTTCCGAATCGATCGGTGTCATAGCGGTCAAAACGCTAATGAGTTTTTGATGTTTCTAATTATGGCTTGCGTTTATATCGCCAAAAACAGCCATTTGGTATTGGTTGCATTGTAACAGACTATTGAGTTTGTCCGTCCAAATAAGTTTAGTGAGCGCGCTGGGAATACCTTAACTTTATTTTTATATTTATTTTTATTTATGATTGACTAGATGGGCAATGATATGAATATTCGATGGTAAATTTAATATCTGTTTTAATATTGTGTTTCCAATCCCACGTTTATTGTGAATTTCAGTTTCTCCGCTAGACCAGTACCGTCTTTCACGAGTTTGTTGAAAATCGCTCGTTGATAGATACGAAATGCAGCCAGCTTGCTTTACACATTATAAAAGTGTTTTCTTTAAATACGACTTGAGACATTTCTAGCTGAACAATCATCATTGGATTATTCCTGTGCATTTCTTTCTCTCTCACTGTTATCTAACAAATGCGGCTCACCAGACACTCAGTATCATTTTTGCTCACCTGTACATGGTAAGCTATTGGTATATCGGACGTCCTCAATCTTTTCAATACGGCGCCGTTATCGTAAAATACAATTATATCCAATCTTAACTTGAGATTATACGATTTTTATATGTGTCAAATTTGTATATATTGATAAAAATATGTTACAATAACACAAAATAGGCAAGAAAAATTATACACTGAAGACGAATTTCATGAAATGCAGCAAAGACAAATTAGCGCCCCGAGCCGATTGTGACGAAGATATTTCGTACATATTTCCTAAAAAAACCGAAGCAATATTTCGTACACAATTTCGAAAATATAAAGCGTACTTGTAAAAAATTCAATTTTTTAATATTCAATATTTTTAGTTTTTATGTTACTTTAAAGTAACATAATTACAAACTGATTTGTTAAATTTGAAAGCCATTCTGGTTCCTGAACATAACAAATAGTGTACTACTGGATGATTAAACTGTTAAGGTATGGAATTAATATAACGTTTGAAGAGTATTGACATATGGGCATTTTAAGCGAGATGTTACTACATGTATAGCTTATCACTTTTAACCCTTTTAATTTACATATTTGTCTCACTTCTACTATGTTCCACTAAAATATAAATATAACATAATTTGCCAAGAAATTTTCTTTAGTTGTTTTCTGCAACCAAAATAGACAATGGCTTTTTAAATTATCTGAAGTCTTGTACAAAAAATGAGACTTATTTTTTAAAATGCTTAAACATTAATTTTAAATTTAGAGGACTATTAATCTGCAAAGTCGAGAAATTTGTGCATTTGTACTGGTAAAACAAAACACAAAACCATGTACCACACATGTAAATTCAGCAGTCTTATTGTTACTTTTTATAGTGTAAATCTGGTGCTGACGACTCTCTCAAATGTTAACCATCAGGCCCAGGACAAATTAGAAGCCAGCCACTGTTTGTGCCAGTTTCTTACAATAAGTATCAGTCTAATAATACAGATTAACTATGAAAAGAAAAGACAAGACAAAAGTTTATTTGTAAATTAAGGCCACCGGCCCAAAATACAGAATATATAAGTAACAACATTCCATTTATGAGTTGCGATACATCCATGTTTTATATCAATTTTGATCTACATCTTTCTTTTTCATTATTTCGTTTACAAAACATGCTATGCTTTTCAGTTTTATTTCATCAGAAATGTGCATAAGATTGCAAAAAAGTTGAACTTTTGTTCACCATTGTACCATGAAAAGATATACAATTTCCTTTCTTGGTTATATTTTTTTACATTTAAAAAATGCATGAAACTCACCTTTAATACATTATATTATTAAAAAAGACTAAACAATATGTACATAATCGGTGGTCTCTATAAATTCCTAAATGTCGGCCAGTTTCAATTGCTAATTTATGACTTGAACAACGGAATCTAGCAAATGACATTTGAACATAAAGGCGTATATCAATATACAAACATTTTTATGGGTTTAACATAGATTTGAAGTGATTGTATGTATCACATATTGATGAATTTCCTAGAGTTTCAATCCAGTTCTGGGTTTTACAATCAATCAATCTTTGTTTGAATGGCATTAAGAATAATGCCACATTTACTATATATTGCCTTATCGAAACAAAACCAAAACCATAACCGTACAAAATGTTTTTAACAGATGTACTCAATGAGTTTTCCAATAACATAATATTATTAGTTACAGGGTGAGTTACTGACCCGTCTCGCCCCGATATGGTTTTCCACAGAACCGTATATCCCGTATCGGGTCAGTAACTAACCCTGTAACGATTATACAACGCCAACTACTTTCCATCCCATCTCATTACATCAAATTAACAAATTTGAATGTTTTTACTGCCCAATATAGTTTCTACTGCCCCATATAGTTTGCCCCATATAGTCTACTGACACCATATAGAATATATGGGGTCATCATGTGACATCAAACAGCCAATGAGAGAAGAGTATTTTGTAGATGGCGTGATATATTTATACACAGATGTGACTTTTACTGAATTATTTATATAGACCCAATGTTCGTATGATCTGAGCCGACCTCTGATTCTAAAAACAATAATCTCCGTCTTTTGACTAGTATAATCACAAAGTTCAGATATTGTTGTTCAATTGTGATTGTAGCTCGATCGCAGTATCAGCGCAGCTCAAAAGTTCATCGGCAAAAAGCATGCAATTTATGTCTTCATGAAATGTCTTCGGTGATAAAAATACCTATATGACCTTTAGATTTTTGAAAGGTAGAAAACTCGTGTATGTACAAATTAAAAATTATTGTGCTGGTTACATCCCCTTGCCTAGTGCCGATGCTAGTTTTGCGTTCTGTTATTATTATTGACCCGTATACATCCGCGTAAATTTGAATACATGGATTTTAATACGTGAAAAAGCTTCCCTCTGACACCATTTTTACACATAGTTGTAAATAGAGTATGTAGAGTCAAACTATTAAAAGTTTTTTTGAAGTCCACGTATAGAGCATTCAACCTACCACCAGGTCTACACGTATATTTTTAACCATACTTTGAAGAGTAAATAAATTGTCGATGGATGAATATCCGTTGCGAAAACCGGCATGTGATTCTTCTATTTTATTATTTATAACTGACCATTTGCATAGTCTGTTATATACAATGTTGGCAAATATTTTATACTTAACATTAATTAATGCTCATTGGGTCATTGTCGACCTGAAATGGCCCACACGTCACCCGGGGGTGACAAGAAGCCGATTCTTGTCACCCTAGGGTGACTTCATGCCGATTCATGTCACCCTGGGGTGACTCCAAGCCGACCGGGTGACATGAATCGGTTTCTAGTCACCCCCGGGTGACTTCAAGCCAGTTCAGTTCGACAATGACCCAATGAGCTTAATTAATGATATACATCTATAATTAGAGGGTTTGTCTGTTGCGCCTGACTTTTAAATTAGCAAAGTATACTATTCCGCAAAGTATTTGGAAAATGGCCCGTATTAAGAATCGGATTAAATAAATCTTTAAGTATAGGATTTATTATATGATTCGTGCTTTTATAAAATTCAGCCCAAGGCCATCGGTCCCTTGCGATTTACCATCTTTGAGTTTTGAAATAATTTGCATTACTTCTTCGTTCGTGATTTCTGAGTTTAAAATTTGATCTCGATCATTTTCCTTTTCTTTACCCTCTCAGTTTATACCAATTAGAGTTGGTTGATTGTTTTTTTTTAAAAGACGACCTTGGAAATAATCAAACCATACACATGGATCTGTATTACAAGAATGTGTGTTGTTCGTCTTTGACTACCTTAATTTCCAGAACAACTTTGCTTTATAACGCGATAAAACCGATTAGTTTCTTTTCGTCTATTGAAACACTTGTTTTTTGACTGAGCACATATGTTTAAACTCTCTACGGAGTGTTAAATAGTGTTGATAAACTGAATCTTCGTAGTGCTTCGTATTTCGTTTGCTTAGCCGCGTTGCATTCCCTATCCCACCACGGCTGGTTTGCCGAAGTGTCATTAATATTAAGAGAGTGTGCTTTATAGTAAACCTTCATATCGGATGCAGCGAATTTGTACAAATTTATTATTTTATCGATCCATTCGTCTATATCCGTACATGCAATTAGTTCCAATATTTGCGATTGATGTAAGTTAAAATTGTTTCCATATCCTCTCATAAAATTTTGCTTGTGCGCGTCTTTCCATTCATACTTTTCTGTTTTTGATAAATGTTCAATTATATTATTTAAGCAGTATTGCTTGAGAAAGTTAGCATGAATGTTTTTCTTTTTGCCCAAAATATTTTAGAACAAATTGGCAAATGATTAGACTCATCCCGGATCTCCACACAAAAATAAGTAATATGAGAAAATCGCTCAGTGGATACAACATGGTAATAAACAACACTAGCGCCATTATTTGCAAGACATGTAAAATTGCCTAAAAAATCATCGTAGCTACGCCCATTTTAAATATGCATACTATGAGTACAACAAAGTTCAACATGTGTTTTCCCAATATTGTTGTATCATTCTGAATCTTTATTATTTCGTGGACAATCGAATGGATCCGTATTACAATCAGCCTATATGTTAAAAATGTTATCTACATTATCATCAGGTATATAATCTTATATAAAAAATGTGCGTGCAATTAAATCTCATGCAAGAAATATACATGCATTAGGATAACGTACTCTTAAAATAGAAATATTAGAATTAATAATATCAATACCTCATTCATTCTCTCATAAATAGGTGTACCTTCTTGCGAGACATAAGCTATATATATTATTACATATTTAAAAAAAAGAACTATAGATCTATAAACAATTTAATATACAGAACAATACAGTCCTGATAATTTTGACATATTTGTGAACAAAGGGTTTCTTTTAATGTCTAGTTCACACCAACGGCGAATGCCGCGCTTTCAATCGGCGAGCAAAGCGCCGTCATTTTTGTTCAGTTTTCCAAAAATCTCTCGATCTATTACGCTCTGATAAGCTCTGATACGCTCTCATACAAATTGGTTGACGCTTTGAGGACAAAATATTTCCCGAAATGTTACGATTCCTCACGCTTTGATCCCGCTTTGATCAGGCTATGTAACGCTTGAAATCACGCTTTGATAAGCTTTATTACGCTTCATTACGCTTTGATGCGATTATGACGTTTTAAATCAGGCTTTGATACGACAATCAAGCTTTGTTGTGCATTTTTATGCTCGGTTACGTATTGGAAAATGTCGAGATTGCCGATTTATATCCCGCTTTTGATTCAGAGCCTATATAAAGATGCAGCAGATACACAAAATCATTGCATCTTTGACTCCAGAACACGATGGCAGAACAACAAGATCCAGAGGTTCCAGATGTACCAGAGCATGATCTATCCGAAGAAGACATGACGTTTGTTTCTCTGTTGTATAACTATATTCTATCCCTTGAGGCAGAGGAGAGGGAGGAAGAACAGCAAAGACAAGGGAAGGTTGACATACCAGCAAGAGGTAGAAGGTCATTTATCAGATGCTGCTGGACCAGGCCATGGCTAACTGAAGAAAGAAGACAGCAATATGGACATTTAGCTAGCCTCCTGGACACACAGCTCAGATTAGAAGACCCTGGTGCCTTCAGAAACTTCACCAGATTAAACCCTGAGGTGTTTGATGATATCCTGGAAAGAGTTGCACCAGTAATCCAGAAGCAGCAGACTAATTACAGGCACCCTCTGTCAGCTGGCCTTAAGCTGGCAATCACCTTGAGACATCTGGCCACTGGGGACAACTACAGGTCACTGGCATATGGATTCAGATGTGGTATCTCCACAATATCAGAGCTGATTCCAGAAATGTGCAAAGCAATTGTACAGGCATAAAAAGATGAAGTTTTCAACCCACCTACCACCCCTGAAGCATGGAGACACCTTGCCCAGCAGTTTGAACAGAAGTGGAATGTCCCCCATGCAGTTGGTGCCTTAGATGGAAAGCACATAGCCATCAAGAAACCAGCAAACACACGCAGTCTCTACCACAACTACAAGGGGTTCTTCTCCATACCAATGCTGGCCCTTGTAGATGCAGAATACAAGTTCATCTGGATTGAGCTGGGAGGTAAAGGACACATGTCTGACTCCCAGATATTCACGGACTCTGAGCTCTTTGAATGCCTGGAGGATGGGTCCATAGGGTTACCCCCATCATGCCCTCTCCCTGGGGAAACTGAGCCAGATATCCCATACTTCATCCTGGGTGATAATGCTTTTGCCCTGATAAGCTACTGATGTAACCATACAGTAGAATAGGGATGACAGATGAGCAGAGAATCTGCAACTTCAGGATCTCAAGGGGTAGAAGAGTGGTGGAGAATGCCTTTGGCATACTGGCCAACAGGTTTAGGTGCCTGCTGGGAGCAATGGAACAGAAGGTAGAGAACGTCAGAAATTTGGTGGACACTGCTGTGGTGCTGCACAAACTGTTGAGGCATAGGGTGGTGATGGCAGCAAATGAGGTGGACTACGAGGATGAAGAGCACAACTTCGTACCTGGGGCCTGGAGACATGGCCCTAACTGGGAAAATGTTCCACAGCCACCTGCGAGGGGGAACCTTGCCACTGTGAATGCCAAACATCAGCGAGATCATCCCAGAGACTACTTTGTCTCTCCAGTGGGTGCTGTTGACTGGCAGCAAAGAATGACTGGTTCTGTACTTCCTGCTGCAGTTGAAGAGAGTAATGGGTCAGAGGCTGATGATGAAGATGGAGTCTGAAGATGAAGACAAATGTGTTATGAATATTATGAACATTAATTTGTAAAATTGACTTTGAAATTTGAAATATGTGTACTTTGTAAGATGCTTTTATTATTCATGTTATTGTTGTTATTATATGTAATTCATATGTTTGTCATTAGTTTAAATAAAGACTTTATTGTTTGCCCAATGAAAAATATCAGAAAAGATTGTAACTGTAAATTGAAATTGAAAATTCAAAGAAATCATGTTATAGAATTTAAAATTCAGATATGTGCCATTAATGATTGTGTGTATGTTGTATTGTTTAACTAATTTTTAATTAATATCTGTCTTTTTTTTTTATTTGAAAGTAAAATGTCTTCTTCCAAATGTAACATATTCACTTGTATTACTTTATTGTTAAGAAACATATTATCTATATGTACAAAAAGCAACAAACTGAATCAAGTAAAAAGCATATGTTTAAATGTAACATATTCTCTTTTATTATTTGTTTTATTAAGAAACTTATTATCGATATGTACAAAATTAATAAACTGAACAAAGTTAAAGGCATTCTTTTTAATGTAACATATTCTCTTTTATATGTTTATTATAAAGAAACATATTATCAATATGTACAAAAAGCAACAAACTGAACAAAGTTAAAGGCATTCTTTTAAGTGTAACATATTCTCTTGTATTTGTTTTGTTATTAAGAAATTATCAATATGCTCAAAAAGCAATAAACTGAGCAAAGTTAAAGGCACTATTTTAAATGTAACATATTCTCTTTTATTATTTAAATTATTAAGAAGCATATTATCAATATGTACAAAAATAAACAAACTGAACCAAACAACAAACACACAAATATTATTACTGTTTACAAATCATTAGATGTCCATGGCGAAGTCATCTATCCACACAATATAAATTGATGCACAATCTGGGGTCATTTTCAGTTTCATGCTGTTCTTAGGTAATCAAATATCAATATCATCTTCAGATAAAGGTTGAGGAGTTTCCAGATGGGTCACAGCAGATGATGGCCTGGTGGAGATCCCTGCAGTGGTCATGGCTGTGCTCACAAAGTCACTCACGTTCGGGGAGTATGTGGTCGTTTCAGTAGCAGCAGCAGTATAACCGTGGGAGCGGTTAGCTATTAGTGAAGGTGACCTTGCTAGGGGTGTCATGGCTCTAGTTGCCCCCGTGTTCAGGTCCAGGGTGTTGGTATAGCTATTTGAAGTTTGTGATGATGGTTGTGGGTACAGGGCAGGGTACTAGCTGCTCATGTAATGATAGTCTTGGGAGCCACAGACACTGATGGGCTGTTGACCTGGCATATGCTGTGTCGACCACAGTTATGGTGAAGGCTGCCACTGGTGACTCTTTGACACCATTTTTGAGGGACACTGCCAACTGGTGGAGCTTGATAGGAACGACTGACGTTGTGGTTGGATTGGCTGGATTAGGTCGACCTGTTGCTGCTGCTGTGGGAAGGTGGGCATGTGCTGAGACATCTCATGGCGCTCTTCAGACTGCCTCTGTCCTTCGTGTAGCACTTTCATAAGCTTGATCTGTGTGGCCCGTTTGATGTCCCCAGGAAGCTGGGCCAGACTCTCATCTATTTGTCTGGCAAAGGTGGAGGGACCACATTCCTTGTCAGACATAAACTCCATCAGACTTCTCTTCAAGTCAACACTCTCTGTTCAGAGTCTATGAGAGGGTGGCTCTGTAGGCTGGGACTCTGACCAAGAGTCTGACTGAATGATGACTTTCGTTGGTTCTCTACCTCTACCACGGATGCTCACCACGTTTCTGCGTTCCACGCTTTCGATGTGGTCTTTGAGGAAGGAGAACCTCTCCCAGACCCATTTATCCGTGGCAGACATGTCCTCGACTGTCTCAGTACCCTCACCCGACTTCCCCACAGTCCTCTTTACGCGGCTCATCTGGGTACGGTCGGACTTGTTAAATGTTTTTAGGGCTTCAACCTCAACACCCATGTCAGCAGCTTTTTCCTCCCATAGCTTCTCTTTGTTCTGCGGGTCTCTATAATCTGTCAGTCTCTTTGAGTAGATGGACGGAGTGTCTTTTAGCCAGTCAATGACCTCTTCTTTTTGCGCTTCTGTCAGTGTTGCATAGTAAAATGGGTTGTACGTACGCTTTTTGCTGGCGGCTGCTGCTGGAACAGGTGTGATGACTGGGAAATTATCCCCTGCAGGGTGAGGCTGTGGCTGCTCTGGCTCTGGAACCAGTATTTCTTCATCTTCTGCCGGCGGTGGTGTTGGAGACCTCGGCCTTTCAGCAACTTGGCCTATGACTGTCTCTTTTTGGCTCTTCTTTGATACACCTCTACCTCTCTTGGGTCCCATCTTTGTGTTAAAGGCTCTATAAAGGTGAGGATCCGTAATTATTTACCGATTTTAAATATTTTTTTCATATTTTATTTATAAAGGTTATCAAAAAAACGATATGTATATGCTAATGGACATAACCATACAAAAATGAGCAATACAAATTGTTTTGAGCTCAAAATGCAGTGTCCTCCAAGTTAATTGTGTTTACAAACAATAAGTTTATTTACATCGCTGTTTACTCGTTAATTGAAAGTGAATGTGACTCAGGTCACCAAAAATATATCGTTGATTTTCAACGTTTTCTGGTATCACTCACAAAGTAGGTCTATTCTAAATGTCTAAAACGTTTGTGGTGATATAGTAAGTTACTTTCTGCTGGTAAAACGTTGTTTAAAAAAGAATTAAAATTGATTTTTTTTTCGGCTATTTGTAGCATACGTAACCGCTTTGAGGCTACACATCGCGTTAGTTGCAAAGTTGTAAACATTTCTTTCAATTATAATACGGGTACATCTTCCATAATTCTTGACAAAGTTGAACCTAAGCTGTGTTATGGGCATTTTTTTATGCACGAGTAACTGAAATCCGTAACAATTAGACCAGATTATATGCATAATAATTAAATTTCTCACCTTTATAGAGCTTTTAATAGTAGTTTTTCAGGTTCAGGATACGTCCTCTTCTTTTGAAAATTATGGAGTGTGTGGAACTCAAGTGCTATTTATAGAGATGCTGAAAATAATGCTGTGTGTATCCAATTTTAGAATTTTAGTATATGTACTGCCGAAGCAGTACATAAAGAAAAGTGTGGTACTCAAGTGTTATTTATAGAGATGACGAAAGAGCTTCATATCGTAGGAGATCGTGAAAGATCGTGCGAACGCGTGAGGAAGCTTGCCAAGTGTATCAAAGCCTTTCAAAACGTGTCAATCCTTGATGAAAGCGTCTCAATTCGTGGGAAAGCGGGAGAGTCCTTCATGAAAACGTAACAAAGCGTTTCATATCTTGATGAAAGCGTCTGACCTCGTGTAAGATCTTCATGCCAGATCGTAGCAAATCTTGAGCCATCTTAACGAAGCGTGTCAAGTGGTGACATATCGTGAAGACTGGGGTCCCTGCTTTGAACCAAGCTCTGTTAAGCTTTCCTACCATTTGAGTCAAGCTTTTCTGAGTTTTGTTTCGGTTGTTTAAGCTTTGATACGCTCCGGCGCTTTAATCAATTCGTGACAGAGCGCCCAATTTTTTTAAACAGTTTAAAAAAAAATCTGGCGTTCTTGCCGAATGTCCCGCTTTATCACACGATCTATTACGACACTGACGCTTTATTCAAGCATTGTTACGTTTTGGAGCCGCTTTGCACGCCGCTTTAAAGCGCCATCAAAGCGCCGTTGGTGTGAACCTAGCATAACAGATCGTTTTTTACATACCAACAGCTTTTCAACCACTATTACGCCACACATACGTGACTTTTGTTCTCACGGAGTCCAAACAGGTATAATTAGATAATAAATCACAAAATTCATTGTTTTTCTCACTCCATATCTCTAATAAACCTATGATGTCAAATGATTGTAAATAATTTACAACGCCCCAGTAATTTACAAGTTTCTTTAAACCACATACACTACATTTCGTTCGGGCCTTGACCGCTATCATATTCCACCCCGCCTGTTGCTCCAGCTTCGCTTTCGGTATCGGACCGATCCGCCTCACTGCCAACGCGATGATTCCCTCTCACCACATTTCGATGGCTATTGTTCGTGTGTGGATATTGTCCTCTGCGGGTATTTCCAATACTTTTAACCGCCCCGGTTTTCGTATTGGTACACCTCACTATCAATGAAAAGCTTGTCAAAACGCAGTGAGGCTTACTGCCCTTGATTTCGCACATGATCTAATCGCTTTTCCAGTTCACGCCAGTGTAGTTGAACTCGCTCAATCAAATCCTCTCAAATATATGGCAAATGAAATGCGCATTATTATCTTAAACCACGGTTTAACAGTTAACTATATAGTTAAAAGACTTTGAACCCGGGTTCAAAGTGCCTTTTGCACATTAATTCCTTAAACCCTGGTTCAAGACTTTGAACCGCGGTTCAAAGTCTCTTAACTCTATAGTTAAGAAACAGCCAATGAAATCGTGACATTTGCCCTCTAATTGTGGTTTAAGCTCCGCTGATTGGTTGTCTCTGAATTATGAAGATAAAAGATTTGTATCCATTTTAGACACACTTTGAACCGCGGTTCAAACTTTTAAATCCGGGTTTAAGGAATAAATGTGCAAACGGCACTTTGAACTCGGGTTCAAAGTTTCTTAACCCTATAGTTAACTGTTAAATAATAAATGTGCATTCCGCGCGTCTTAACCTTAGTTTAAGACTTTGAACCGCAGTTTAAGACTTTGAACCGGAGTTTAAGACTTTGAACCGCAGTTCAAAGTCTCTTAACCCTATAGTTAAGAACTCGGGTTTAAAAGGCATTTTCACAGTTTTTGGCATGTTTTGAAATAAGTCATTAAATGCTTTATATTGACAAATGTAAACATTGGATCTTAAAAGCTCCAGTAAAAAATCAAGAATAAAATTTAAAAAAGGAAAAATAAGTAGCCGCAGCTAGACTCGAGCCAATGACCCCCGGAGTCCTGGAGTAACCTGGATAAAACACGCATTAGCCCGCTCGGCTAATCAGCCAAGCATACTTTGTTAAGTATTTTATGCATTATATGAGCAATCTTCGTTGTTTCACAAAATTTAACGACAACAACAGAACTCTCCAAATTATTCAATCGTTTTGCGTTGCAACGCTTTATAATTTTTAGGTTTTTAAATCGTCAAAAGATGCATATATTTGCTATATTAGACCATGATAAATGTTCAGTAATACTGTTTACTCACAAATATCATAACTAAAACGAAAATTTGCGAATCTGAAACATTTTTTTCAATTTTGTCAATTTACCAAACCGTGAAAAGATCCCTTTAAGGAATGAATGTGGAAACGGCACTTTGAACTCGGGTTCAATGTTTCTTAACTATATCATTAACTGTTGAATAATTAATATGCATACCGCGCCTCTTAACCGCAATTTAAGACTTTGATCCGCAGTTCAAAGTATCATAACCCTATAGTTAAGAGATGACCAATGAAGTCGAATCTTCTAATTGTGGTTTAAGCTCCGCTGATTGGTTGTCTCAGATAACAGATTTGTATCTATTTTTATACACACTTTGAACCCCGGTTCAAAGTCTTGAACCCGGTTTTAAGGAATTAACGAGACGGCACTTTGAACCCGGGTTCAAAGTCTCTTAACTATATAGTTTACTGTTAAACCGTGGTTTAAGACAATAATGTGCACTTCGCTTGCCATAGTTAACTGTTAAACCGTGGTTGAAGGAATTAATGTGCACTTCGCTTTCCATATTCAGACAGAAAATTCTGAATGCAAGTCCAAAACTTGCCTTGATTTTTAGTTGTTCGCTCGCGAAAAACTAAGATTAGTACTACCTGTTGCAAGTCGATCTGCTCTTAGCTACGCTTAGAACGATAACCACCGCATCTTCCACATCTGCCGCATCCGCGCGAGAAAAAGTTGCATAATTTTTGCAAGAGGTTTGAGTTTTTCAACTATATTCATTCACAAATGGAATCATTATTTGAATATCGTTTAAATGGAATATTTTTTAACGAAGCTATAGAAAATAAGAAATATCTTTTAAAAAAAGATATACGGAGTTGATTGTGGTTGGAGTTGAGGTTAAATGTAAAATGAATGAGATCAAAGATTGCGAATGTCTTTTTCTGTGCAATTCTTAGTTGCATCACACGCAGAACGGGATGTTACGCGGAGTTTTAAAAAACGGCTTATTTTACATTATTACATAATGCTGGTCATAAACATATAGATACAAAACAGCAAACCAAAAGAAGAATGGAAGTGAAATTAAAACTTATGAGTCAATCGGCCAAACGCGAAGTATCCGTACATATTAATATTTATACGCGCGTTTTTCGAACAAACCTTTTTTAGTGGTTTGTCGGGCATAGCTATTTGATTCGATTATAAACAGTATCGAGAATGATCGCGCTCATGCTTAATACATTAGTCAATATGGTGGAATAATTCTTGTTTAATTAATCAAAAATAATTTGTATCATGGTTTTGTTGAAATTACATTAAAAGCATATTTTTGGCATACCATAATTATATTGCTGAATACATTTAACATATTTCTGGTCTCAAGAAAATTCCAGTTCACCTAGTTCACGCGACAGCGTCTATATTATATAACGATTATTTTACTGGCCGTGAACTGACCCTGATACCTTGTGGGTTGGAATGCAATGCATTAATGTGAGGCCAAGCTTCCACTGCTGGAACGACGGCTTGTTTAAAACTTTATACTTTTACATGTTCAATTTCGAAAAAAAAAAAAATGGTTTGGCCAAATTGAATATCAGGATAGGGAAAAACGATACTTTTATGAACTTAAATATACTAGTACACAGACAGGAATATGGAAGTAATTACTAAATATGAGAACATAGCCAACAAGTACAAACGCTCTGGCGCTGGCAAACCTCTGAAAATAAAGGTGCGCGCACAAACTGTATTGATGTCATGAGTTGAGTGTTAAACTGTTCTATCTATCAAGCCATTTCATTAGAGATAAAATTGTTTCATGCTGAACACGCAGTAAAACAGTGTTACAAAGACGCGGTCATGTTTCCAATGTCCTGGCGGTATGCCCAAATTATATATATAGGGCGCATATGGAATAAGACCCATTTTCGCATGACGAGGGTCATTTAAAATGTCATTGTGAATTGTAAATGGCACATTTAAGCACAATACTTTTCGATACAAAATTGCATTCGAAATAGCAAACTTGTAAATAAAGGCAGCCTATCCAGGCGTTCAGGAACGATTTCCAGACGTGCTGACCGAGTACGGCAAACATTTGTGGTTGGATGATTACACGATTTTCCTCTTATCGTGACACTAAACTATTTCGGTCATGTTTGTTTTCTCATCTTGAAAACAAAGCTGTATTTATCGATAGTCAATTATATATTACCCGGACGATAAGGTGAATGAGTACTGACCATGAAGTTCTGCGAGATGGATTTTAACATGTAATTGTAACTGGGCCACAATTTGTGTCGTTTGAACATACAGAGAGTAGTCCGAAATTCCTTACACTGAACAGTGCTACATCCTTTGCGCTGAGCACAACCACAGTGCTGTAGCCACAGTTCAAATTTTTTTATCTCGAATCAGCCTATGATATATTTGAATATATTCATGCGTGTCTGCTGGCGTTATGTAAAAGTCATTTAAGGTGAAAATCTTGGTGAAACATCTTCGCCGAAAAAGAGCATTAGTGCTCTATACATATGTTTAGGTCAGAGTTGGTGACACTGTGTGAACTGCTAGGGTAACAAGTAACGCATAAACAAAAACATACGGGTCAACAGGACTGTCTTTATGACTACCTAATTCGTGAGTAAAAAGTAATGCTCGCCGATTTATTTTTTATTTATTTTCATCAAGTATCTTATTTTATATATTAAATTTGTATATGGTGTCAAAAATCAAAAGTTTTGTACAGGGAATTTCCATCATGAAATTATATTCTTAGTGAGGTAGGTATTCACACAATATTCATTGAATCAGTGATTGCAAATTGTCTTTATAATCAGTTCTCATTATCATTTTCATCATACTTTCTATGCTTTCAGAACGTCATAAAAGGGCCATGATGTTGTTATTTTGTCTCAGTTATCTCTATAAAATAAATAGGATGATAAAAAGTGCACACAAATCTCGAACGGTGTTATGAGACACTTTTTATAATTTTGAATGGCGTGTGTTCATTTTAAACTTGCGATTAATTTTGAAAAATGAGTTGCATCTTTAATTGTGCAATAGCGAACAACTTCATCGCTTTGATTTAAGTATGGTTTCGCGGTCTTTGTAGCGAGAAAACTTAGCAATAATTGGAGGTTTTCGCAATTTTTATTACCCACGCTATGCGCTTTTTCTATTTATACTTGTTCAAAATCTGCGAACCCAAGTGTGTCTTAAATGAAATGCTGTACCTTCTGTTCCGTACCCTTCCATTTCTCCCCGATTTTACCCGGGATCTTTAGAAAACGCAGATTATTCCGCCGCGAATGGCCTTCCAAACTGTCTATTTTTTAACAAAGGCTTTGAATTTGTTTCTCCATTTCATTGCTTGTCCTGTTTAAGAGATTCATTTTCTGTCTTCAACATATTTACTGTAATACTTACTCATCAACTTTCGAGTTTATCGTTGACAAATCAGCGCGCACTTCGGCTTTCA
Source organism: Dreissena polymorpha (assembly GCF_020536995.1). Classification (NCBI taxonomy): domain Eukaryota; kingdom Metazoa; phylum Mollusca; class Bivalvia; order Myida; family Dreissenidae; genus Dreissena; species Dreissena polymorpha. The sequence goes on along the minus strand of NC_068355.1, from coordinate 83,094,994 downwards.
TTTCTCTGAAAAAAACACATTATGCCACAACAAATTGTTTACGTGTTCGATGGATTTCCCGCACCTAAAAATCTTAAAACGAAATAAAAATATTTTTATTTTTATTTTGTGCCCGCAGCAACAATTTGTGCTCCGCACATATTCGTTCAATGAATGTATTTATTATCGTTGTGTGAATGAATAAACTGGTTATACAGGTTTTTGAAGGCGATATATGTCCAATGGTGCGGAAATCAAAATTTCCTCGTGCACAGATTTGTAGGTTTAGTAATTCGACAGGCAAGCAGGGTAGAGCGAAGACTTGATTTAAATCGTTTTATTTATTTTCTCAATTACATTTAATTTTGAAATTTGATTTATTTTTGTGTCGTATTGGCGTTGGCAATTTATTAATTAAACAGTCAGGATGAGAGGAGAGATCGCTTCGCCGGCGGGGACAGTGCTGGCACAGTAAATGGACACACGTAGCGACCACGTGGTAGCGGTCAAGAAGGGGATAGAGGAGAATTGTTTGACGTGTTTGGTTTACATATAATACGCACATTGTGAAGAAAAGTATCATTTCTCACGTTTTTTTCTTGTAAAATGTTTAAAGAGGCATGTCCTTTTTTTTGGAAAATCATTGGTGCCAATCCTGATATAATTGACTGTACTGTCGGCGATTACGCATTACCATTCTTACAATTACCTGAAAAATGTGTATCTGGAAATAACCAATCAGCTTTAAAGCAGATAGATTAGCAGATGTCAACGAGTCGGTGCATGATATGTAAAATTATGGCTGTATTGAAGAATTAAAAGACATCCTCATGTTGTTAGTCAATCAAGTGTAGCCGTGAATGAAGCCGGAAGCTGGATTTGTGATCAATGAGGACAAGTCAATATAAGTACCAGTTCAGAGGCTAGAATGGGTAGGATTAATCTGGGATAGCCAAATGTTTTCTTTTGAAATTCCCGATAGAAGAATAACTGATTTTAAAAATACTCTTTTAAAGGTATTTTCTTCCATGCCAATGGTTTCGGCAAGGGATTTAGCTAGATGTACGGGGAAAATTGTTTTAATGATGCCTGTTATAGGTAGTCTGGCTAGGTAAAGACTAGATATCTTTATTCTGAAATCGTTTCTAGACCGTCATTGCATAGAGTTATAGCCCTTGAACCAGATAGCTTATTTATTTCCGAATTTAGATTTTGGTTAGGTCGCATAGATGGCATACAATCAAGACATTTTAGTAAAACTACATGTGTCGAAGTTTTAAAAGTTTACAGTGATGCAAGTGGGTTTGCTGGTGGGGCTTATATTGTTTATATGTCAGGTTTCATTTTTCACGATATATGGTCAAATGACGATTGCAATACAAGTTCTACTTATAGAATAATTAATGAAGTAGTTCTAGTTTTACGTGCCTATGGGAATTTTTTTAGGAGGAGCTGTTAAGAGGTTTTCTGACTCTGAATCACGTGTAAAGCTGGTAAAGGTAGGAAGTTCTAAACTTGAGTAACATGATCTAGCACTAAGCATTTTAGTATGTTTTTGAAGATAAATATAGGACTAGAAATACAATGGGTTCCAAGAGAATTAAACTCCATTGCCGACAGTATAAGTAAAATGAGCAATACAGATGAATGGTAAAGCTCACGAGATTTCTTTGAGTTTTTAAATTGTAGCTCGGGTCCGATTTTGATTGATCGCTTGGCTACTTTTAAAAATGGAAATACTTAAAGATATAATTCAAAATTCTTTGATTTTGAAACAGAAGCAGATTGCTTTACACAGTTTTGGGGTGCCGATTTGAATTGGTTGATGCCCCTATTTATCTCGTAGGAAAAACAATTTTGCACTTTCTAGAATGCAACGCATATGGCGTTTTGGTGGTACACAGATGGCCTAGTGCTGCATTTTGGCCATTCTTATTTGAGGCTGGTAATGTACAAATGCACTTTGAGAATGATATTATTGTGTTTGACAAAGGGCAAACTATTTGTATGAGTAATAAGGCCACAACAAATTGATGATTTGTTCTACGGATTTTTGCTTCCCAAAAATGGAGCGAGCGAGCGAAATAAAAATAAGTTTATTTTTATTCTATTTTTTGATAAATCACAGGCGAGCGAAAAGCGAAAAATAAAAAAAACACATTATGTATTGTCAAAGTAAATTGATATATTTTGCCAAACAAATGCATGATATCTGCAAAATACCAGTTCAAGATCATTTAGAAGTAATAATTGAGTTTAAGCCCTTATCAAATGTTTGTAAAATAAATAAAAACAGTCTCTAATAGCTGTTCTGCTTACTCACACCAGGTAGTTATTACTTAAATTTAACATTGTACCTGTAGGTTTCATTATCAAAGTTATATAAGAAGCTTAGTTTTCTGTCAATGATGGTTTAATAACATGACACAATAAATAATACAATAAATATCAAGCATAAGCAGTGATTTTTCTTCGTGTCATATTTTGCAGCATGTGCTTTTTTTTGGGGGGGGGATAACGTGCGATAAACCATGAAATTGAGAATATTGAATCATTATTTTTATTATTATAGATAACAGTATACAAATTGTTTATAAGTGCATGTTAAACTGGTTTCCAAAATGTTTATTATAAAGAGCTAGGGCATTAAACTGCTGTATGATAAACTCAATAAACCAATTGAGTTTATTTTAAAAAATAGACTTATTTTTTGGAAATTTTGGCAAGACTTTTAAAAGAAAAAAAGTTACTTTTTGAGAAACAGCTTTATTACAATTTTCAATTTGGACACAGCCTATACGAGTCTGTAATTTGGGGCAAAAACACTGATACGAAATATCTCGAATTTGAATTAGTTCTAAATATCATAGGTTATGGTATTATACAATACTAAATGCATTGCTTTTGTTATTTTAGCACTGTTAAAATTAGAAATGAGAAGTTTTGTAAAGTAAAAAAAACATAACTTCCTAATGAAAGGAAAATAAGAAATGGGTAGTTAAAGTTTTGTATTTTAATATAAAAAAAGACAATCAAATGCCAGTAAAGTTGTTTAGGTCCAGAAAGTTTCTTCACTTTCTTACTTATGTTAAATTCATGTTTTAGGTGCATAATGTACACCTTGCACTTAGCCATCAACAGTTTAAACTAGTAGATAGGCTCTTACAATTTATATTATACTCGACATTTTATCGTCCAGTTCAACACTCCTTTGCATGTTAATTTTTAATATTTTAATTTAATCAATACCAACAAGTTTATTTGCAGATTTTTACCAATCGTACGCATACCGGCGACATTTCACATCCTGATGTAGATCCGGTTGAAATTATAAAATAACTCAAATCATCTTTGATGCAATGACTTATTGCCACGGAGGAAAATTAACATTTCCATTTGTGTCTTTTGCCGACATGACAAGACAGACGAACGCTGCCATTTGTTTTAACCATAAACCAATCTAATAACGCAAAGAGTTATAACACTCTAGGCCTATGTCGTAAAATACGTAGGCTAAATAAAACTAAATCATTTAATAAATAGGTGCGCAGCAAATTTTTTGCCGCGGGCGCAAAATAAAATAAAAATATTTTTATTCAGTTTTAAGATTTTTAGGTGCCGCGAATCCATCGAACATTTAATCAATTTGTTGTGGCCTAACCACTCTGTTTCAGTTCAAGACCTTTTTCAAGAAATGTTCTTGCTATTCGAATTTAACTATACTTTATGTCGTTTATATGTGAATTGGTGATCTGAATGTTTTGACTGTTTTGCTATACTTATGGTATAGTTGGGATTTTTCACGTGTTTATATGTGTAGTAATGATTCAATGGATGTTGTTTTTGTATGGCCATTAAGTATGTATAGAAACCATGTTGGTGTATATCCGTTTGCATCTGGTGCTTACGAAGTCGTGTACAGTACACGAGGAATGGAATATTGCAAAAAAGAAAGAAAAAACAGTACTTGCAAAAAAGAAAGCAAGGGTTAAAAATAATAGTTTTAAAAGTATTATACTTGCAAAAAAGATAGCAAGGGTAATATTTATTTCAAATTGGAAAATACTTGCAAAAAAGAAAGCAAGGGAAACGGTTTTGTTACAGAAAGTCAATTTAAAATGTTGGTGTGTGTGTTTCGTGTCTGTCTGCCTCTGGGGTAGACGCGATTGTGTGTGGCATTTCGTGGGCTCATGGGGTTTGTGGGATCGTGTGGTCGTTGTAATTCTGGTCTAGTTGTGTTTTTTGATGATGGATTGAAAAGGGCCAATTCTGGGCCGCTGGTTCGGAGGTGCTTAGTGACTAAAGCGGATGTGTAGAGGCGTTGATTTGAGATTTGTAACGGTGTGTTTGGTGCGTTTTTTTTTTGGGGGGGGGGGGGGTTGGCGGTTTGGGGACTTTGAATTGATAGGATGCGATACAAGATTTTTTGAGGATTGTGCTATAATTATTATTTTCAATAGTTAAACGGTTCAATTGTGCAAGGGCAAGCAGGTATTGACATTTTGTAAAACAAATGCAGTTTTATGCCCTGTCTTCTACTTGAAAAAATGTATATTGGCAACAACTATTCTAGATATTGCAATATATGTTTTGTTTAGAAACATAACAAATTGTAAGAAAATGAATAAATACATTTTTGTTAGCTCAAAGCAGATTAGTTACAGTAGACAATTAGATATTTTGCACCACATCTTTCGTGAAATTTGACTTAAATCTAACGTTCACGGGTTGCATTCATTTCGGTCAGGGGACACAACTGCTGTTGCAAATAGCGGTGTATCTGATAGTGTTAAAAAAGCATGGGCAGTGGAAGACTGTGGGCGCTTAGGATGGCTACGTGAGAGATTCGGATGAAACACAAACAATTGTTTCTTCTCGTTTGGATTTGTAAATATATATGGTACTTGGTGTTGTGTGTTGTTAGTTGTGCGTTGATTTTGTTTGCCCCGTTCTTTTTCTGTCGATAGAATACCCTGCTTGTCATGACACCTAAACAAATGTGTTTGTTTTTATTCTAAATGGTTAGATGATAAATAATTTATGTTTGTCATAAAATGTAATGGACTATAAAACATAAATGTATTTATTATCGTTGTGTGAATGAATAAACTGGTTATACAGGTTTTTGAAGGCGATATATGTCCAATGGTGCGGAAATCAAGATTTCCTCGTGCACAGATTTGTAGGTTTAGTCATTCGACAAGCAAGCAGGGTAGAGCGAAGACTTGATTTAAATCGTTTTATTTATTTATGCTCTGTTTGTGTGTTGATGTTAATATTATGTTTTATGTGTTTCAGTGAGTTTTATGAGAGCAGATGAATGACTGACTTGAGATAGAAAGGGGCATTGGTTCCGGACATTTTACCTTTAGATTTACATGGCTTTCTAAAAAGAATACTTAACGTTTACGATATAGTTACAGCTGATTGTTTGTAGATTTCTCTAAAATTAGAGGTTTCAGGAGGTGATGAAGGCACCTAGACACCGGTCTCGAGCCATGGGTCCTCATACGTCCCCCTGCCATTAAAAGAAAAATGAAACATGAGCAGTAGGGTTGCGTATCCCGCTCGCGGTTACACCTGAATCGTTCGTTACCACCGATTATTGATTTGGGTGTACGTGAAGTCATGTGCACTTCTCTTAACTGATGGTAATGAATAAATCTTGTAATTATCGCAGCTGCTTTTATCAAAACTAATGCTTCACTTTATGTACTTTTCGCAAATAGGCGTTGTGGGCATAGGGGGCGTCCTCGGTGCGCTTTGGGCATCGGAGGCGGACGGCCGGTTGTAAGGGCCGTGGCGTCCTTGGTTGGGCTTGTGATTTTGAATTGTGTAGTTAAATAGTTCAATTGTATGATTTTTAGTTTAGGCTTGACGTATAATGGGTATTAATATATTCAATTATTCACATGTAACGCATGAGCATGTTTAATGATACGTATAACGTCGTGTTCTACAGAATGGATTTAGTATCGTTTCAGTTCTTAAATATATGAGAAGGATGTCGCAACGTTCACTGACGTCTCGAAACTCTTCAACTGAGCGGTGCCATTGGGGTCGATATCTGTTGCTCATTGAACACATACGATCGTCAGAAGATTTGTTTCTTGCATTTATGTGTAGAAAGCCCTCTCAGATACAAACACCCACTCCGTGCGTGTGTTTCAAGAAATAAAATACCCTGCTTGTCATAACACCTAAACAAATGTGTTTGTTTTTATTCTAAATGGTTAGATGATAAATAATTTATGTTTGTCATAAAATGTAATGGAATATAAAACATAATTTTGTTAAATTTAGCCTACGTATTTTACGATATAAACTGTTATATCGCTTTCCGATATTGATTTGTTTATGGTAAAAGAATGGCGGCGTCCGTCTGCTTCGTTGTGTAAGCGAAAGATGTTATTGGAAACGTTATTTTTCCGCCAGATGCAATCAATCATCGCATTACTGATGATGTCCGTGCTTTGTTCCTCGCAGCAGCATCTGCATCGGGATGCGAAATTACCAGAATGCGTCAATGATGTAAAATTTTGTGGTAAACTAGGTGGTAGTGATCAAATAAAAATGTCGAACATCAACATGCAACTTAGTGTCGCAGTGGAATTGGACAAAAAAGTTGTCGAGTTTACTATAAACTCTGAGCGCCTTCCTAATCCTAGTATTAACAGTGAGCCCGATGCTTTCAAATATATGGTATATTGTATTTTGCCTGTTTGTCTGTCGTTGTATTTGTGTGTCTGTCCCAAAACTTTAACCTTGGTCATAACTTTTGCAATATTGAAGAGAGCAACTTGATATTTGACATGCATGTGTATCTCAAGGATCTGCACATTTTGAGTAGTAAAAGGCCAATGTCAAGGTCATTATTCAAGGTCAGAAGTCAAATATATGGCTTCAAAGCGGCACAGTAGGGGGGCATTGTGTTTCACAAACACAGCTCTTGTTCATCCTTGAAATACATGGCATGGCATTTCTCTCTGTACTTTCATCTTCCTGTACGTAAGTTTCTAATGGCACTTGATTAAAGCTTCTCAAACTTTTGTGTGGAAAAAAATAGTGGAAATTAAAGTAGAGCAGATTTTCTGTTTAATGAATTGACAAGCACATCAGGTCGGTAAAAATGGGAATTTTTGTAAGCTTTATAAAAGACACTAGATTTTTGCTGTTGAAATAGTGAGAATTATGATGACTGTCAATTTTGTGAAAAAGGTCCATAACATTTCTCTTTCTTGCAGGAGGAATTATTGCAGAAATCAAGACATGCCAGTCGTATATCTGTGGAGATCAGTTAGTAGATGTACCTTGCCTGTATGTTCTGAGATGCATGACCTGCAACTCTGAGGTGGAAACAGCTTATTACTCAGCCAAGTGTCGGCATTACCTACCGCCAGTGTGCATCCAATGTGGAACTCCTGACAGTTTGTTAGATCATAACGATGCATATGTTGCAAATATGTATTCAAAATGCTCCATAGTCAGACCAATATGTGTGTCTTGTCGACATTCTGGAAAAGAGACAATAACTTGGGGCGCCAAGTAGTTTGTTAAAAAGCAAAAAGTCAAGTGAACTCATTCAGATCTTCAACCATTCCTACTTTTTTGGTTTGAAAATGACACCAAAGCAAACTGATGTTCATATGATGTATTAGTGTTGACATGTTGTGATTGAACATGAAAAATCATGGATTGGATTAAACAGCAAATGCTTTAAATTTAAACATATAAGTGTTTAGTCTTAACCAGTTTACTTCTATTTTTACAGATTTTATTCGTTTTGCCTTAAGATTTAAGCTGATTCTAGTCATTTGTGATTGCATGTTTCTTGGAAAAGTATGTTGTTTTTTATCCCCTGCCATAGGCGGAGGGATATTGTTTCGGCGTTGTCCGTCCGTCCGTCTTTCCGTCCCGTACTTTTGTGTCCGGAGCCATATCTCGGAAGTGCTTTGACGGATTTCATTGAAACTTGATATGAGTATATATATGGATAAGAGGATGATGCACGTTTGTCCATCCGTCCAGAAAACTTTTGGGTCCTGAAGTATGTTGGCGAGGTATATCAATTAAACAAATTTGCTTGTTCAAATTGATTTGATTAAAAAATTGTTCCCTCTTATTGTTGTACTACTATTGTATAATAGTACTTGTCATTATACTATAATGTATACTAGTCTTTTTTGCACTCAAATTATACCAATATATGTGCTATGTTTAAATATAGTATCAATTTATATAAACAACATTAGTTGTTTTGTTTTTTTCGCTTTTCGCTCGCCTGCGATTTAAAAAAAAATGAAATAAAAATAAATTTATTTTTATTTCGCTCGCTCGCTCAATTTTTTTTTTGCTAAAATCCGCAGAACACATCATCAATTTGTTGTGGCCTTACCTCATTGTCCTGGTAAGATCGGCTTGTGTTTTTCTGAGCATCCCATGCACTCGCGGGCGTTGCAGTCGTCTCCGAAGGTGTTGTCGATGTTTCAGCGAACGATAAAGTCCGTTATTTTTGTGCACGTGGCGGTCCGAGGTTCGTCTCCAGATCCCCACCCAGTTACGTCAACATTGATCGGAAGATAGCTAGACGCAAACAGACACTTATGCTCCTTTTATACACACACAATGAACACACTATATTTCTTGCCTTTTTAGGCATCACACATAATCGCATCCTGTACATCTCAATATTAGTAGCCATATTTGAAAATTTTCGAGAGCGCAATTTTCACGTGCAGACATTAACAAGGGACGCAACTCACTAAATCAGCTGGTAACACGTTTTTGATCAACTCTTCGTTCAATTTATCTTGTTTTTCTAAAGAAAATATTTACTAAACACTCAAGGCGTATACAATTATAGCAGATCCCCGTGGTAAAGTGTAACAAACTTGTTTCACAGTTAATGGGTAGCAGGTACAGTCTCCGCTGCAATATAACATGTATATACACATATATCGCGAAAATTCTTGAAGAAATCTCCATTACCAAATAAGCAAGTGTAAATGGTGTATTTGAAAATGATATATAACAAAGCTGCACTAAATACAAATTCACGATCTGTTTGCAGTACTACTCTGGCAGATGGAAACTATGAGAAGCGTTCTGGGAAAACTGGGCTTAATGCATGTGCTTAAAGTGTCATCCCAGATTAGCCTGTGCAGTCCGCACAAGCTAATCAGGGACGACACTCTCCGCTTTTATGGTATTTTTAGTTTCAATAAAAGTCCCTCCTTACCGAAAATCAAGTTTAGGCGGAAAGTGTTATCTTTTAATTAAAAGCCGCGTTATTCAAACGTGTTTTCGACTTTTGCAAATGATGATTACAAGACTCACATATTAAGACATATAATAATTAAAAAGATAATTTTGCCTTAGTAAACATCAATCGTTGCGCCACAATTATTAAGAAAGCTATTTCTTCGAAAAAAAATTAGATTACTTATTTTCAAATACTGGTTCAAAAGAACCGCATATTAACACACCTAGAAATTGACAATATAATCTAAACCCTTGTGTACATCAAACGTTCCTCTATAATTATTAACAAAGCTATTACTTCGAAACTTTTAAGATTACTTATCATCAAACACTGGATCAACAGACTCTCATATTAAAACACATAGAATGTGATCCCTAGAACCCTACTTTGCATCAAACGTTTAACGATAATTAAAACTAAAGATATCTCTTACAATTGATCACACACAGGGGCCATTGTTAATGAATTAGATATTTTCACATTTTATTTCTGCGATTCATTTAATTGCTCCGCTATCTTTGTGATTGAATGCCCCTGTTATTTCCATACGTCTACGCATTGATGATGCCCCTGGTAATAATCGTAATATAATGATTAAAGCTTCTTTATATGTTAAACTGAATATTGTTCAAGTTTGGGTACATGTATACTGTATGTATTGTAACACCTCTTGTTCTCAGGCCTGTATAAAGCCTTACTCGTTCTCGAATTCTTGACCAATGCATAATAAACATATCGTTTCAAATTTGTTTTATGTTATACTGTTCCAAACATTTGATGTTCTTTTGTAAATCCATCTTCCGTTAGAATAATATATCTTATATTGATCCGATTAGTTTATTAATATACATACAAAATTAAAAGTTACATTGTGACTTAAAATAATACAACAAACATATTAAATGTCTTAAAAAACGATGTTTGCTTACAATCTTATTTGAAAGCAGTGGCAATATGACTTAATTCCTTCATGACATATTATTTCACATACATTATCCAACACCAATTATACGTAAATAGAAACAATATTGATTGTTTTGTTTTCACTCTACCTAAATGTAAGTAAATACTTCTCTTAATCAAAGCGTAACGGACAACACGGACTGTGTATACTGTCTTAAGAACTATCGTGAAATGGCATGTTGTTTCTTGCAAACTCTTAGTCCTAGTCTTTATTTTAAATTGTTTCCCCACACAGTATCACGTGCAAACTGCTTTCCGATCCATTTAATATGGCAAACAGTACAATATATTATGTCGTGTTTCGCCAACCCGACATGGTTATACGACGGTAAGTCTAGCTTAATATAAACATATGTGAACATGTTATTTCATGCTTTTGCCAATGCTTGAACGGAAGCTCCATTTTTGATGCTTTTTCAGACATGAAACAGGCGCGCTCCCTGGACCGAAACTGCCTTCGTATCACCCGGTCGACTTTTACTCCGGGGACATGTGCTGCTACATGATCGGAGTCTATCCGTCTTGCAGACGAGAAACAAAACTGTGGCCCTTTTCGCGTTTACTCCGGTGACATGTGCTGCTACATGATCGGAGTCTATCCGTCTTGCAGACGAGAAACACAACTGTGGCCCTTTCCGCGACAGAAAGAACGTAATATGTTGGTGAAAAGCATCGAAGGTTAACATTGCACTGAATACCAAGATCATACATTATAATGCTCACTAAAGTAAGATTAAAGGTTAATAAGAACGCCAAAGAAGGCCTAGTTTATTACTGAACCAATAAGCATAGATATATTTTATTTTAATATCTCATTATATGAGAACAGTTCTGTATATTAAACAATTACAGAGTATTATTTATTACATGTGCAGGCTATCATTTCCAAGTGAATTTGTATTCATCTAAATTAATATCTAAATTGATATATTATGACGCAAATAAAGTCACTGGGGATGGCAAACACGTTTTTGAGGTATTGAATTTTGTTGAAGACTACGTGATTTTCAAAGGTGAAAACTGCACAATAAGCCATTTTAAGATTTAATATTTCAACTGGAAGTATTAAAGTGTGTATTAATTGTAAAGATCAAAGCAGCAACGGCATTTGTGTGACATTCTTTTATTAGATATACAAATCTTAATTGATCTATTATTGCCTTTTTAATAATAGCTTTCACATTCCAATAAAACTCCATTACGCATTTCTGGATTTCATAATTTCTGCAACGCAGTTAATGTGATCGAAAATGATACAAAAGTAAATGTCTTAATTTGAGAGTAGTAGCAGTAGTAGTAGTAGTAGTAGTAGTAGTAGTAGTAGTAGTAGTCGTAGTAGTAGTAGTAGTAGTAGTAGTAGTAGTAGTAGTAGTAGTCGTAGAAGTAGTAGTAGTAGTAGAAGTTAGTATTAGTAGTAGTAGTAGTAATAGTAGTAGTAGTGTATAGTAGTAGTAGTATGTAGTAGTAGTTAGTAGTAGTAGTAGTAGTCGTAGTAGTAGTAGTAGTAGTCGTAGTAGTAGTAGGTTAGTAGTAGTCAGTAGCGTATATAGTGTAGTAGGTAGTCGTAGTATAGTAGTAGTAGTAGTAGTAGTAGTAGTAGTAGTAGTAGTAGTAGTAGTAGTAGTAGTAGTAGTGTAGTAGTAGTAGTAGTAGTAGTAGTAGTAGTAGTAGTAGTAGTCGTAGTAGTAGTAGTAGTAGTAGTAGTCGTAGTATGTAGTAGTAGTAGTAGTAGTAGTAGTAGTAGTAGTAGTTAGTAGTAGTAGTTAGTCGTAGTAGTAGTAGTAGTAGTAGTAGTAGTAGTCGTAGTAGTAGTAAGTAGTAGTAGAAAGTAGTAGAGTAGTAGTTAGTAGTAGTAGTAGTAGTAGTAGTAGTAGTAGTAGTAGAGTGGTAGTAGGTAGTAGTAGTAGTATAGTAGTAGTAGTAGTAGTAGTAGTAGTAGTAGTAGTAGTCGTAGTAGCTAGTAGTAGTAGTAGTAGTAGTTAGTAGTAGTAGTAGTGTAGTAGTAGTAGTAGTAGTAGTAGTGTAGTAGTAGTAGTAGTAGTAGTAGTAGTAGTAGTAGTAGTAGTAGTTAGTAGTAGTAGTAGTAGTAGTAGTAGTAATAGTAGTGTCGTAGTAGTAATAGTAGTAGTAGTAGTAGTAGTAGTAGTAGTAGTAGTAGTAGTAGTAGTAGTAGTAGTAGTAGTAGTAGTAGTAGTAGTAGTATAGTAGTAGTAGTAGTAGTAGTAGTAGTAGTAGTAGTAGTAGTAGTAGTAGTAGTAGTAGTAGTAGTAGTAGTAGTAGTAGTAGTATTATAGTAGTAGTAGTAGTAGTCGTAAAATAGTAGTAGTTCGTAGTCAGTAGTAGTAGTAGTAGTAGAGTAGTAGTAGTAGTGTTAGGTAGTAGAAGAAGTAGTAGTAGTAGTAGTAGTAGGAAAACATTTTAAACTGTCATAATTTCTTTATGATCATCTATACTGATGGTTCTTCAAAACGTTTGAGTAAAACAGAGAGTTAAGTTCACACGTAAAAGGAAATATAATTATTACAAAAGAAGCTAGAACTGTGTCACATACCCAGATGTGGCATTTGCAAATGTTTGAACACAAACAAATTCAATATTTTATCCTACACAGGGTAAAAAATGGCCATATATTAGCTAAAAAATAGTGTGACTGTCAAAACTCCGTTTTTACGAACATTTACACATTCATGTGAAAGTTGGGGCAAGATTTTCACAGTAGTATGTGGGGAGACCACAACGCAAAATGCAATTTATCATATCCTGGGATTTCCCTGCCTTAAGACTGCACACGTCCTACTCCACAGCTGCCTTAACTAAGCACAGACTGTCGTCATCCGCCTGCCTTAACTAAGCACAGATTGTCGTCATCAGCCTGCCTTAACTATGCACAGACTGTCGTCATCCGCATGCCTTAACTAAGCACAGACTGTCGTCATCCGCCTGCCTTAACTAAGCACAGACTGTCGTCATCCGCCTGCCTTAACTAAGCACAGACTTTCGTCATCCGCCTGCCTTAACTATGCACAGACTGTCGTCATCCGCCTGCCTTAACTAAGCACAGACTGTCGTCATCCGACTGCCTTAACTAAGCACAAACTGTCGTCATCCGCCTGCCTTAGCTAAGCATAGACTGTCGTCATCCGCCTGCCTTAACTAAGCACAGACTGTCGTCATCCGCCTGCCTTAACTAAGCACAGACTGTCGTCATCCGCCTGCCTTAACTAAGAACAGACTGTCGTCATCCGTCTGCCTTAACTAAGCACAGACTGTCGTCATCCGCCTGCCTTAACTAAGCACAGAGTGTCGTCATCCGCTTCTTTTCTGGGATCGTTCTGAAAGAGAAAGCTGTCTTTTCAAAGCAGATAGTAAACATGGTCGCTGCAGAATTCAGTCCACTTATTCAGGAATGCAGCACTCTCGGTTAGGTGTTACCATTAGTGTCTGTCATAGCACTGAGGCCTTAGGCTAACTAGTGTTTGTATGGGTCTTGAAGGTTGTAGGCATTCTTACTACTGCCTGTGGTCTTCTTGTTGATCCATTAATTGGCATGTTGTGGCGTTCTGTTAATTCTTCAACGACATATCTATTTATTATCGCATTTTCAGAACAATAATCATTAATGCTTGGGAAATGTATTTTAACAAAGTATTTCCTGCTATATGCGGTGGGAATATCTGTTTTATGTTGTGGGCTTACGCAATTTTCACGACTTGAATAATTTCCCTTATGATTTCCTGCCGATGAAATGCGTTTATCATTTGATAATCATCAATTAATTTGTATTATATTGTCATGGCTCAGTTACTAGTATATATACATATGTTGACATATCACGAGTGATATAGTTTGTTCAGATGTAGGTTCGTTCATTTGGTTCAAGCATTGGTACGAAATGAATATCTCAGGAAACGCTTCGGAATCCATCAACTACAACGAACTGGTAAATGAAGTGATACAAGTGTTTATCTTCCTCTGTATTCTGTTAGTAGCGTCGTCGGTTGTCGGCAACGTGCTTATCATAACAGTCGTTAGTAGGGACAAAGTAACTACAACCAGTATTTTGTTCGGAATACTTGCAGGCATAGATTTATTAGCGACATTTGCGGGCCCGCTGTTGGCAATACTTACATGGTTTAATTCCACGGCGGCTCGATATATACATTCAGGTATCAAGTATCAGCAATTCTTCCATGAACTATTTGAGGCACTGTCGATGTGGACACTCGTTGTCATAACCGCTGAGAGATTTATAAGTGTAACGATACCGTTTCATGTTAAAGAGTTGGTAACGGTGCGAATGGTGATATTTGTTGAGATTGCAACAGCTATAGGAACTGTGGTGATATTATACCTGCGACGTTTCGTAGCAGTCCGACTTAAACTAAAAGACGGTTATTATGCTTTAGTTCAAAGAAGTGAATCATGGCTGAGATTCTATATCGTTTCTGAATGGGTATTTTTATTTGGTATACCATGCATTGTCATAGTTACTGCGAGTTTAGTAATATGGATTAAGCTTCGAAAATCGTTTGGGCAGAAAAAAAATCAATCTGGCAGGTTCCGTTCAGTGACGACAAATCTTCTAATGGCCAATGTCACATGTCTGTTGACACAAAGTCCTGTGAAAATAATCAATCTGCTTTTTAGTTACGTTTTTGTTTTTTGATTGAGATAAATGTGGTTCAAGAGTATATCATCACACACGTAGCATTTTACCTTAGATACATTCAACACGCTCTTAACTTCTACGTGTATATTTTGAGCGGTCAGAAATTCCGAGAGGATGTGAAAAGTCTATTCATAAGCTTGAAAAAGCGTAAAATATAGAATTATTTTAATTGCTTATGTTTAATCCGTTAAGTATTCAGTTTTTGGTCGAAAAATAACGATTGTTAAAACGTCGGGGGAAGAATATCATAATTATAAAAAAGTGATATACTGATTAAATTAAAGAAATTCATTCGACCAAAAATAATCATTACAATTAAAATATAATTGTTTATATAATAATAAACCGTTTAGATGTTCGGGTAGTTGATATAGAGTAAGAGTTGTGACCTTAAACAAACTTGTGGTTTAAAATCTCTGTGTTGTTTCCGTTAATCTATTCTCAAAGAGTATTTATTTGTAATTGATTATCGTAGACTTTTCTCCCAAAGGATCGTTGTTATCATGGCAATGGTACATTGTAGATTTTAATAATTTATTAGATTTTATCATTATTTAGGATTGTTCCAAACACTGCAATTTAATGTAGCAAAAACATTTAATGATAAAATGAGTTTTCAAAAACTCGAAAATCGGCGTAGTCCTAGTATTGGTATTTCTTTGTACTATGTACTTTGTTTTGCTCTTTTATTGACTATTTTATATATGTTTTGTTAATGAGGAAACATAAAACGTCTACTTTGTGCAATTATAGTACTGCTTTTGTAGTTTTGTTACTTACATAATTTTCTTTTGTTAATATTGAAAATTGATCGAAACATCTAGTTTTGTGTACTAAAGACATTTAATATATTTCCAGGGAGTATTTATGTTTTTATAAAATATCGTAGATTTTGCACTCATAGGACCCGAGTTTGGATCCTGGCGATGGTAACTTGTAGATTTGAACTGTTTACAACATTTTATTATAATGTCAGATTGTTCAAAACATTAGTTTTGTGTAGTACATTCAGTTAATGATCAAATTAGTTATGAAAAAACTCCTTGATCGGAAAAGTTCAGTTATTAGATATTTACTGTGCATTATGCATTATTTTTCCTCTTGTACTATATTGTTGTGTATTGTTCATGAGTGAAAAAAAATGTAATCGTTGTACCGCTTGTATAGTGCTGTTTCTTCCATTACATAATAATTACAATAATTACAGATTGTCCCTTACGTTGCATAGCTTTGTAGTAAGTAGCTAAAGAAACTTCATCGTACAGTATTGACATACCTGTACGCTGAAGCCAACCCCGTATCGAAAGTCAACCAGAGTCGTAACATATTTATGTCACGCTATAAATCGAAGAAAGCTCATTTTCTTGGATACATTTCTATATATATATATTGGTGAATTAATATAAATTACTGCATCAGGGAATATTATAAGATTCAAATGTTTCAAATGCATCTTACAATAGATGAAAATTACTCTCATCAGTCTGAAATTCACAATTTTGACGCCATTGTCGCTTTGTCACGTGACGAGTTTTCATTTGGATAATTTCGGATCGACCTTGACATTTTTTGCTGAAACTGTAAACATGACTTTCGTTTTCTGAAATCTATTATTTGTGATTAACAACTTACGTCTGGTGGATTATAAGACTGATTTCAGTTTGAATCAGGTAGTTTTAAATAATATTTACTTTGAGTTTGTATTTACACTACAATTTGTTTACAAAACAAGCCAGAATATTCTAAAATACCGGGAAATGTCATTCTGAATTTGAAAGCACTTATGCACATGGTATGTTACTAAAATGAGAAATAACGTCATATAACCGTGAAATCTCGGGAGATTCGCATGTCAAGAAAGTCTGTCACATTGCTGTTTTTCTCGATATGTAAGAGCAGAACAGATAAATTTTAAATGATTAGATGATATTTTGTGAAAGAATATATCAGTTAAATGTGAAAAATGTCAATCTTTCCGATCAAGTGGTTGATTTGGGCCAATAACTGCATTTCAAAGCTGTTTTGGACCGGTCTTTGTTAACTGTCAACTTTTCGAGAATTTCTGGTTGATATATAAACAGTATATCTACTTTATTTTGCTTGTATAGTAATATGATGTTTGTGAATTGTTAATGAGTTAACACATATAAAATAAAAGTACCATTGAAGATTTTGCTCTGAAGGGGCCCGTGCTTGGATCTTGTCAATTGTATATTGTTGTTTTCAACCTTTTGCTTGATTAATAATTATTTCAGATTTTTCAAAAAGTGTATTTTTTGCAGTAAATACATTTAATGAAACAATGAGTTTTCAAAATCTCAAAAATCGGCACAATTCTATTATTCGATATTATCTATGAATTATATATATTTACTTTTGAATTAAATATGTTGTAAGTTTATGTTTAATACGTTAACATATGTCAAAGAGAACGTCGACGTTTATGTATTGTTGGTACCGCTATTATATTGTTGATTTTTACGGATAAACTAGGATTACAATCTTTAGACTATTTTGTTTTACTATACATCGTGCTGTCAGTAACAGAATGTCCATCCAGAGTTGCTTTAAAGCTTCAATTGTGTTTTTTCAGTCCGATCAGGAAATATGTTTTTTAGCAGTCACATAAACAACCAAGCTATGTAATATGGATCTTTTACACTCATTATTGCTGCTTCTTCCTGTATTTGCGCGATGTTGATCTGAAATATTAACTTTATGTACTATATTCTTAAATCTTTTTTCTAAAAAGAAGGGATGTAGTTGACACTTGTTCGTAATTTCATTTCATCGTTCCTCAAAAAGTTGAAACTCTGTTGCTCTGGTCTCTTTCTTACCATTGAGTAATTGATTCATTTGAGTTGCAATGCTATGAGATTAAATCTTATTTACACGTGTATGTATCATGAATATTGCTGGGCCAAGTGTGAGGTTGAGCGCTCTAAAACCGGTTTAAACCCCCAACGCCTTGCATTGACCATTCCAAGGCGGTGACCCCAGCATTATTCTTATATGTGTTTATGTTGGTCATTTGCCTCAAATAAAGGACCAACTAATTGTACATAATGATAATTCAATACTGCTCCAGCAGCTGGAGTTTCACTTCTATATAGTGGCTGTATGTGCATATGACGCTTGAAATAAATTTATCAATTATGTAGCGAAGCCAGATTTAATAATGTCGCATACCTTTGAACGGGCCAAACAGAGGCAAGCTTTTTATTTGTGGTATGAACGTTTTTGTGATGATATAACCGCTATTGCTAAATTTTGATATCAGCTTAAGGGTGAAAGCGAATTAATCAAAACATAAACATTGGCTTATGAACTCGATGTTACACATACACATTTCTCGTCCAGGAAATTCGTTATTAAGGCTCGCTTACTAATAGAATTCCTGAACTCGTTTAATAAAATATGGTATGATATGACAACTCGTGCCAGATCCTATTTATATGAACATTTCTGCCCTGGAGTTTTGTTATAAAATGCATTGTCGATTGTGTTTTCATTAATAAACTGGTATGGTTTGCTTAAAAACATGGTTTGCAGTATGTAATTTTATATAGCATTACTTATATAACGTCTACCTTTTAGGCGTTTAAATTGAATTTTATCCGATTTTAAAATATAGATCTAGATCTAAATTAAGACGGTTTAAACGCCATCTATGACATTATAGGAAATCTAGACGTGCTAAAATAAATTGATTATGTTTTATAATATTTGGTTGATTTTAAATGGAATTAATCATTGACAAATGACAGTGATTATATTTTTTCTGCAAAATTAAATTGAAAATCGTTTACACGCATGTATACTGAACGTGTTAGTGTTTGTAAATATATGCAGTAAAGTATGGGCCATTTTAGCATTCGCTCGCAGCTAATAGTCCAAATGTCATATACAGTAGCGTTTCACAGTTATATTTAACCAATATTAATAATCCAACGTCATGACAATCGCTTTTTTAATTAAAAGTTTTATTAATATAAATTCCGTCGTTTTATATAAGTTAACTAATAAAAGGTTGCAATTGTAAACAAGTAATAATCCTCCCTATGTTAAACAATTGTTTGCATACTGGAGCATTCTTAAAAAAATCATTTCGATGTTTTGTTTCTGATATCAGTATTTTGTAACATTTCAAAGTTTAATAATAAAAAAAAATGAACAATGAACAAATCATGCTTAGCCGTTTTAAATATTTCTCATATATATCAAAACTATTTCTTTTTCAATTCGAATTTTCAGTTTTAAATAATTGATAAAACAGTTCATTGTAGGTGTTATTTTTCTGTATTTCATACTGAATATGAAATATTTCATTAATATAATTATGTAAGTCACAGCATTATTAACCTCTTGTATTTTGAAGGTACTTACCCCTAAACTGATGTCTAAGAGAGATAGTCTAACATTTAATTGTCGTTTCTCTAGAAAGGTGGTCAATTGTTTCCATAGAGATTGAATATGTTACACTCCCAGAAAAGAAATAGCCCTAAACAATGATACACTTCATATATTTGAACAAAAATGAAAACGCATTAAATGTTCATAACAAGACCAGTATGCTTTCTACCCACTTCATACAACTCATCCTTATTCATAATTATTCTGTTGTTTTTCTTTTTCTTTTCTTTCTTTTCTTTTTTTCTTTTCTTTCCTTCCTTTTGTAAAAGTATATATTAGCATATCTTGTATAGCATGTTTGAACATTTTTGTTTCTACATGGTATCAATTTGTTTTATGATCACATACATGTATACATTGTATGTCTTATATTGAATAAAAAAATATTTATCAAAACTATGAATTTTGCATGTATGTAATGGAATATAATCTTTCTCGGCTTTATCGCGATGATTTGGAATGTGTACCATATGATGCTGTTTTCTTAATAAGAGTGGGGTCATTTGATACTTGTATATAAGTCATGCCAATCCTTCCCCATAAGGAAGCAATTACATCATTCTGGTGACTATAAAAGGAATGAGTAATTTAATTGTCATTAAATATAGTTTCTATATTCTGATATTGATGTTTCAGTTTGATTGCAATGTTATGAGTCTCATTTTTATTGACACAATTGTGTTTTTTTATTTAGTTTGAATGTATAGTTTAATAAGTATTGTTTTTATATCGACAATTTGTCGCTTTTCTTATTAAAAAACGACAAGAGGAAGGTGACAGAATTTGTTTTTCTTGACGATGTTTATTCATTTATATAATTCCTATGAGTGTTAATACCTCTATGGCTCTCGTTTTGCTTTTATCTTTTCATATTTATACAGTTTGTTGTTGTGGAAATAAACTATTTCAGAGCAGTTTAATGTATACTTGGTTTCATTTGCATTCAGACTAAACACAATTAAGCAAGTGTTGTCAACCCGAAGTGTACACAGAAGAGTATTTTAATCACATGTACATTATTTATACCGGAATATTCTCGAGCTACGAACATACACAATTTTATCAAAATATGGAAAGGTATAAAATATTAAGAACGTGTATATTTTCTTAAGGTATAAAATATAAAGAACACGAATATTTTCATAGGTTATTTGAGTTATTTTAATATGTTTTAGCTATTATTTTTGACAGGTAAACTCTAATATAATGATAGTCTCAACAAACCGTTTTTGTATAAATATCATACAATTCGTCGGATAAATTCATGTGATTGACCACAAAAGTCATTCCTAAAATTATTTAAGTGTCCCCTACCGGTGAAACCGGATCGGACTTATGGTTTGCGCTCTGTCTGTCAGTCTGTCTGTCTGTAAGTCCGTCATACTTTTCTGGATCCTGCGATAACTTTAAAAGTTCTACATATTTTTTAATAAAACTTGAAATACGGATAAATGGCAATATGGACATTATACACGTCATTTCATTTTGTACCTACGTCAAAACTTATGGTTACTTTGGCAACAGATATATGTATAAAAATACCGACAATGGCGGAGTTTCACCGGTAGGGGACCATATTGCTTGGCAATAAAAGATGAAATAAACTTTTTAGAAGGTTGCTTTTATTTCGAAGGATACACAATACAGAGTTAAAGGTAACTTGTATGTAACAATTTTTTAACTTAAGTAAATGGCAAATAAACACACTACGTTTCGTTTTTATCCCCGCTCTTTTTTATAGAAAACAATTCGCTATGAGTATCTTTTCCTTTATTAATACCCCCGTAACACCGTCGGGCGTTCTAACGAAGAATTAGCACGCGTTTGATTCAATTGTGTTTTTGTTAATTATATATATTCTGAAGTGTGCCTTTTTAAAACGAATTGGCCTTAAGTCTTTAGTCTTGGGACACAGGTTTTATACATAACATATCGTCAATATTTGTGGCTATCAATGTACAAGGTGTAAAAGAGGAAGAGACATTTGCGTGATGCATCGATATGAGAAAGTTACTTTGAATGTGACAGTAACCTATAAAGACACAAGTATTGAATGCGACCTCATTACTCAAGATGCCGAACAGTTTTGGAAGCTATTGCAAAACTCGTCTGCTCAGAAGTTACTATTAAAAAGCTGCATTCAGCCCTTATTTGACCGTTGACCCCTTGACTTTGACTGAGCAAGGAACAAAGGTCTAGCGCCTGATATTCCGTCTCAACATAATGAACATCTGTTGTAAGTTATTTCTGCATAACGAATGAAGGTACAACAAAGAAAAGATTAACAATTGAGTATTTGACAGTTTACCTAAATGAGTGATGTTGTTCTTTGAGCTAGCGACATGGGTAAGTACCGCCACACACCAGTGTAACATAATTTACATGATGAAAATATGTGTTATCAATCCTTCACTCAGTCAGTGATGATCAAGTTTTCACTCTGTTAGTAATTATACTGACTACTTCACTCAATTAGTTATATTCAAGAAACCTTTGCTAAGAGAAAAAATATTCTGTTGATTTTTGCAGTGGTTTGCCTTACGCAAAAATTCTAACCGTTTAGATAAACACACAGATGACTTTCAATCCGTCCGTGGCCCCGATGCTTCGTTTATGCCAACATCACTTTGACCATTGTATGAACTTTCATTGAAGTCCTTTTCGCCTGAGACGTCAACATGTGAAGACTCAGTACTACTTTTTTATTTACCTTGAAAACTCGCGTAAGTTTGGACGAAATAATCCAATTCCAAACTTATGTCCTGATAATTAAAAATATTCAATTTAGGTAGGATCTTATGCATTGGGGTTGGAGAACTCGATTAAGAAGAACCTGGGGGAAACTCCACCGGTCAGGTAGTGTGACCACCGACCATACTCATGCGCAAGTCCTGTATCGGATTATCATCAACGACCTAATCAAAGAACTGACGGTGAGTGGGTACAAATCCTGAATGTTTAATATGAACATGTGTGCACCGACCGTTGCGGATGATATGGTTTTTATATCAGTATCCCACCAGGGGCTTCATTTTATGATGTCCATTTGTGACAAGTACTTCAAGCAGTGGCGGTTAGAGTAAAACGCCGACAAGGGTGGCATTCTTGCCTCTAATGACAGTGTGCGGTTTTGTCGTGAAATAAAGTAGTATACGGGAATGCAACAAATTAATGAATAGTTAGTGTCTGTAAGGACAGTGTGCGTTCTTGTCGTGAAAGAAATTGGTATTATGGAACGCAACGTCAAAATGAAGTAAAGTTAAACATTAACCTAGGTCTTTATGCGACGAGTCACCTTCTACAACCAAGTGACTAATCGACGCTAGCAACAAACTACGAGGAACGTTCCTAAACATACTGAATAATGGGTTACATTCAGGGCGTTTAAACCCACTTAAACTGTAAACGTTATACCGATAAGTGGTTAGTCCTAAAGCACTTTACGGATGTGAACTTTGGAATATATGCACGCAAACGAACTTTAAAGGGGCCTCTATACAGATTTTGGCATGTTTTGAATTTTGTCATTAAATGCTTTATATTGATAAATGCAAACATTGGATCTAAAAAGTTCCATTAAAAATCAAAAATAAAATTAAAAAAAGGAAAAGAATGTAGTCCGCAGTAGGGCTCGAACCAGTGCCCCTGAAGTCCTGGAGTAAAAACCAATTAGACCGCTCGGCCATCCTGCCAAATATTTAAAGGAGACGTATTTGATACTTTATATAAGCAATCTTCGTAGTTTCACAAAATTGAACGACAACAACAGAACTCTCCAAATTATTCAATCGTTTCGCGTTGCAACGCTTTATAATTTTCAGGTTTTTAAATCGTCAAAAGATGCATATAATGGCTATATAAGACCATGGTTAATGTTCAGTTTTACTGTTTCCTCACAAATATCATAACTAGAACGAAAATTTGCGAATCTGAAACAACTTTTTGCAATTTTGTCAATGTACCAAAACGTGAAAAGATCCCTTTAAAAGACTTGAGGTTTTGCGTTTAACACATGCAGTCATTGTCTACTGTCTACCAGCACTGACTTTTAACTCGCGAATTTAGAAGTACGCCCGAAACAGGTGTTGATGCAAGAAAGCTTACAGTTTTTGGACAGTTATGTAGTCCTCCTTGTTAATACTTGGCCAGGCACCTGTTCCTGCAAGACTGGTGTGATTTCTTAACAATAATTATCAATGCCAAGCATTGATCCCATATGTATTTAGGTTACTTCATAAGTACAATATAAATTAATATCTAAATATGTACTTGCGCAATGGGACCATTTTTTTAAACAATGCAGTGGAAGAGCATTCTCCGTAGACATGTGACAAATCCCCGGCAGAGAAGCCAGGTAATTGAAAACATGTACTAAACGCGTATTTTACCAAGACTATACCTTGACCAGTGTTATAGTGCTCAAGATGGTGTTACAATATTGTTAAACATTTACTTGTTTCTGCCCATATGATAATCTATAACTTGCATGCATGGGTGCACTCGTTCTTCAAACGTGCAGGGTAGACTTTTACTTACAATGGTGCAGTTAACCGCTTGACTGGGAAGCGGACAACGACAACGAGCGAGGCATGGTATTGTAATGCGCATGGGGGGTTAGAGGGTTAGGGTAAGGGTTAGGGTTAAGGTTAGGGGTCGGGTTTGGGTTAGAGTTAGCTTTAACCCATACCTTAACCCTAACCCGACCCCTAACCCTAACCTAACCATAACCTATGCCATTCCTCAACCTCAACAAGCAGACGTATTGGTGTGCCCAACGTTCCAACGTTCCTCAACGCAAGCGCGTCACATTTTTCAACGCTAAAAACGTTGTAAAGTGGGTTAAAGGGATTCATTTAAAATGTAGCAAACTGTCGCTGGCACTGTGAGCATACATACGAAACAGAATGTGAATGCCCATTAATAAGAGTTCAAACATATATGTATGTAAGTTAAACCTGTTTATGTTAATTATGTTGATCGCTGACGAAGTGTTAGATATGGTTCTATGTATGCATATTATTATATTGATTTTTGTGTTTATCTATCGTACAATTTTGTTCTGATTATTTGTTCAGTCCTCCATTAATGCTAAGGAACTATATACATATATTGGTTTGTTTTGCTCATTTTATGATTTCACCAGGCAATTCTTATAATTATTTTTGTTACATGATTATTTAAACGCAGATTACAAGTATACTGGTTACTTTAATCAATTTCACTGGATATCAAATATGTATTAAATGAGCGTGTTAAATGTTTTGTGCCAATTTATAGCATTATGCATATTGAGAATACCTAAATATAGGTATAAGGCTTATTAAGCGACTGTCATACAACATAAACCACGAGCTTGGATGTTATCTCATTTATGCGATTATTAGGATGAAAATAAAACATTAAAAAAAGTTCGCCGTGGCACAGTTGATATGGAATCCGTCGTACGACCTGGAGGTCACGGCTTAATCCTCATTATGCGAGCATTCTTTAGATCTCCGCTATAGACACCCTATACTGGTCCCATCAAGGAAACGGATCTAAAAGCCTTTCAAGACGCTTTAGTCTTTCGATGCAATCGACCCAAAGTAAAAAGTTTAAACCTTAAAATAGTTTGGCTAAGTTTCCGATGTATAAATAAAACAAGAGGGCAAAAATGGCCCTAGTTCGCTCACCTGAGAGGAGTCGGTTCATTTAATCTTTACCAAATGTCAAACTTGACCTAGATATTGTCCAGACAATCATTCTGGTCAAGTTTCATCATTATTTCATCTGCGAGTCATGATCCTAGGCGTAAGCATTCTTGAGTTATCATCCAGAAACCATTTTTCTAAGTTGAGTCACCGTGACCTTGACAGCCATTGTGTGAAGACGTTATTAGTAGGGATGGCAAAATTATTCGAATATTCGAATATTCGATTGAATGGTCAGCATTCGAATAATAAAAATGATATTCGCATATTCGCATTTTTTTCCAAACGTTATTTCACCAATATTTAATGACCTGCAAACCGCTTACAAAAATGAAACCGAAATCACCTGGGAGTAACATGTTTGACGTGACGTTCTTCGTGTCAAACTGATAACGCGGCCCGTATCAGTGTTGATTGCGCAATGCAATATACACGCTCTAAGAAAGGCCCCGACTGTTGTTTGCCAATGGGCTGCCAATTTACGGTTTCAATTGACTGGCGAATAATAATTACGTTTTGTGATCACAGTATGTACAGCCATTAAAATGTGTGAATTACTCAAATCGCACAATGCAACATACTTACTATAAGAAAGGGCCCGAACTGTTGTTTGTCAATTAGGTACAAATTAAGGGTTTCAATTTACTGGCGAATAGTAATTTAGTTTTTGTGATCACATTTTGAACAGAAATTTAAATATGTGAATTACTCAAAAGTAACAGATGATATAAATTAAACAATCATCAAGGAATCATAATTCAAATCTGAAAATGCCACCAGCCCTTTCTGCAGTATGGAATACTTTACACGGTCTGTGGATAAGAAGACCGCAACGTGTAATGTGTGTAAACGTATTTTTACATATGCGCGGTCTGCTACAAATCTGTGGAATCATTAAAAAATAAAATTCTATGACACGATGTTTTTCATTCTATTTGTGCCCGATCACAGTATCGGTCATAGTATTAGTCGACAGCGATACAATTATTCGATAGCAACGTTAATAAACAGCCTCGTATTTAGCAAACGGATATAACTTACAAACCAATGGAAATTAACACATAACAAGGAAAAATCAATCCAGCCGTTTTATGCGAATATTCGAAAATTCGATTGAATGAATTTGCGAACATTCGAATACCGATATTGGTATTCGATGCCATCCCTAGTTATTAGGCAATGTGACCTTGACCTTTGACCTAGTGACCTGATCATCAATAGGGGTCATCTGTGAGTCGTGATCAATATACCTATGAAGTTTCATGAACCTAGGCATAAGCGTTCTTGAGTTATCATCCGGAAACCATTTAACTATTTCAGGTGACCTTGACCTTTGACCTAGTGACCTGAAAATCAATAGGGGTCATCTGCGAGTCATGATAATTATACCTATGAAGTTTCATGATCCTAGGCATAAAAGTTCTTGAGTTATCATCCACAAACCATTCTACTATTTCAGGTCACCCCGACCTTGACCTTTGACCTATTGACCTGAAAATCAATAGGGGTCATCTTCGAGTTATGATCAATGTACCTATGAAGTTTCATGATCCTAGGCATAAGCGCTCTTGAGTTACCATCTGGAAACCATTTTACTATTTCGGGTCACCGTGACCTTGACCTTTGACCTCGTGACCTGAAAATCAATAGGGGTTATCTGCGAGTCATGATCAATGTAGCTATGAAGATTCATGATCCTAGGCATAAGCGTTCTTGAGTTATCATCCAGAAACCATTTTACTGCTTTGGGTCATCGTGACCTTGACCTTTGACCTAGTGATTTGAAAATCAATAGGGTTTATCTGCGTGTCATGATCAATGTACCTATGAAGTTTCATGATCATAGGCCTAAGCGTTCTTGAGTTATCATCCGTAAACCATTTTACTATTTCGGGTCATCATGACCTTAACCTTTGACCTAGTGACCTAAAAATAAATAGGAGTCATCTGCAAGTCATGATCAATGTACCTATGAAGTTTCATGATCCTTGGCATAAGCGCTCTTGAGTAATCATCCGGAAACCATCTGGTGGACGGACGCACCGACATGAGCAAAACAATACCCCCCCCCTTCTTCGAAAGAGGGGGGGGGGAGGGCATAATGAGAAAAATGCCCCCCTGCCAGCAGCCATGTTATTCAACTGACCGGGACCATTTTTGAACTCAACTCTCGTATCAAGCAAACAAATGTTCGGAGCAAATTTCATGAAAATTGGGCCAAAAATGTGACTTCTACTGTGTTCACATGTTTTCACAATATACATATAGAGAAAAAAGCCCTGCCCACTGGAAGCCATGTTTTTTCACCAATCCCGACTATTTTCAAACTCGTTCGAGATATCAATAAAACCAATGTTTTGACCAACTTTCATGATGATTGGGCAAACATTGTGATTTCTAGAGTGTTTACAAGGTTTCTCTATAGCCAAATAGGGAAAACTGCCACAATATACACATAGAGAAAACTGGCGGCCATGTTTTTTCACAAATCTCGACCATTTTCGAACTCGTCCGAGACATCAATTGAACCAATGTTTTGACCATGATGATTGGGCAAAAATGGTGACTTCTAGAGTGTTTGCAAGGTTTCTCTATAGCCAAATAAGGAAAACTACCCCGCCGCCTGGCGGACATGATTTTCAACGGATCGGAACCACTTTTTAACTCAACCAAGATATCATTAAGACAAACATTTGTACAAAGTTACATGAAGATCGGGCATGATATGTAACTTCTACAGTGTTTACAAGGTTTTTTCTTTTTTTTTGACCTAGTGACCTAGTTTTTGACCCGGCACAACCCAGTTTCGAACTCGGCCGAGATTTCATTGGGACAAAGCTTCTGACTAAGTTTCATGAAGATGGGACAAGAAATGTGGCCTCTACAGTGTTTACGAGCAAATGTTAACGGACGGACGGACGGACATACGACGGACAAAGACCGGTCACAAATGCTCACCTGAGCAATCAGGTGAGCTAAAAATATATCAAACAGTTCAACCAGCTTTTATTACTGACCACTGATAATAACATCTGGCATACAGGAAAGTGAGAAGATCAGTAAGCTGAGTGGTAAATAGTTACACACTGCAATGATCAATATCTGGGGTCTAACAAATTCTAGAGCAGAACTAAAATTAGATTGGGAAATATGACTCAGCAGGTTAAACAATGGAGATAGATACTGCAAAATTGTGTACATGTTGTCTTCATTTCAGCTTTCACTTAGTTGATAGGCTTACCATAAGTAATAAGGACTAAAACAGTTGTTAATTATGAAAATTCTGTGTTATGAAAAATTAAATAAAACAGTTAATGGTACATAATACTGACATAATAAAACCAAACTTTACTACACAGGACACAAATGTTCTGACCAAATATCATGAAGATTGGGCAACTGAATTAAATAAAACTAGAGTGTTAACAAGATTTTACTATAGCCGTATAAGGAAAAATGCACCCGCCCCATTGGAAGCCATGTTTTTCAAGCAAACATAATTATTTTCAAACTCATCCAAGATATCATTGAGACCAATCTTCTGACCAAATTTCATGAAGATTGGACAATAAATGTGGCCTCTAGAGTGTTAACAAGGTTTTACTAAAGCCATATATAGCCATATAAGGAAAAAATCCCCGCCCCTGGTGGCCATGTTTTTAAAGCAACAAAAACCATTTTCGAACTCATCCAAGATATCATTGGGAGAAATCTTCAGACCAAGTTTCATGATGATCGGAAAATAAATGTGACATCTAGAGTGTTAACAAGGTCATACATTTCAATATAATTTAAAATATAACTTAAGAAGAACATGTGTCGAAAATGCGAAATAATCGAGACATTTAATTCTGAAATCGAAAATGTCTGTACAGTAGAATTCGCCAGAATGTATATCATGCATGTACGATGTGAATCTTAATTTAGTTTAATGGTTGTTTTTAAATTCCTGCAGCGATGTCTATTCATTCGACACACGAACACTAACTCCGATCCTAATAAAAAGACGAATTCTTCGGTTATTGTAGGAAAATATGTACGAAATATCTTCGTAACCATCAGCTCGGGGCGCTAATTTGTCTTTGCTGCATTTTATGAAATTCGTCTTCAATATCTTGCCTATTTTGTGTTATTGTAACATGTATTTATCAATATATTACAATTTAACACATATACAAATCGTATAGTCTCGCTTTAATTGTTTGACAAAAGAATGCCATATTGTACAGAATCATCAAACAATAAAAAAATATTCGAAAGTTTGCTATCTTCCAGAATGTAAAACTATCATTTATAATTAATTCCACTTTATCTTCTTGTGCTTAAAACAAATATTTTAAAAAGGGAGACAACTCTGTCAATTCAACATAAATTTTCATTTGCAGTTACTTCCCTTGACATGATAAACTATATAGTGTTCAAAAGCTGTTATTACTATATAAATATAAGGAAAATGACCCCCCCCCCAGCGGCCATGCTTTTTTACCGATCCGGACCATTTTCGAAATCAACTGTCATATCCAAAAAACACATTTTCTGACCAAATGTCATGAACATTGGACCAAAAATGTGACTTCTAGAGTGTTCCCATGTTTTCACTATATACATATAGAGAAAACTGCCCCACCCCCTGGCGGCCATGTTTTTCACCGATCTGGACTATTTTCGAACTCGTCCAAGAAATCAATAAAAGCAATGTTTTGACCAACTTTCATGATGATTGGGCAAAAATTGTGACTTCTAGAGAGTTTACAAGATTTTTCTATAGCCAAATAAGGAAAACTGCCCCGCCCACTGGCGGCCATGTTTTTCAACACACAGGAACCACTTTTGAACTCAATCAAGATATCATTAAGACAAACATATTGACAAAGTTACATGAAGATTGAACATAAAATGTGACTTCTACAGTGTTTACAAGGTTTTTCTTTTTTTTTAGCTAGTGACCTAGTTTTTGACCCGGCACAACCCAGTTTCGAACTCGGCCGAGATTTTATTGGGGCAAAGCTTTTGACCAAGTTTCATGAAGATGGGACAAGAAATGTGGCTTCTAGAGTGTTTACGAGCAAATTTTTACGGACGGACGGACATACGACGGACAAAGACCGGTCAGAAAAGCTCACCTGAGCAATAAGGTGAGCTAACAAATCAATAAATTTAACAAATATGACGTTTAAAGTTGATGTGTTATGGATTCTTTCTTTATTATTAGAGCTACAAAATAAAATGCACAATGGGCGCATGTAAGTACATATTAAACAAATATAGAAATCTCAAATCAAAGAGCAATAGCACCATACAACGCAAAGAAATACAGAAAAGAAGATCAAGAGATGTGGTTAAACGATAAGTTATCCACACCCAAACGAAAATTGAAAACTAAAGCAAACAATCCAGACGTAACCAAATTTTAAAGTTAAATTGGTAGTTATGTGTTTAATTGAGCGACTTTTCATACATTCTTCATCTGAGCACACGCGCATTTGGGATAACACTGCGAAATATGAGTCATCATTTACAATACACCTTATTACATTTTTATGAACACAAATGATTCGATATACAAAGCATGAAAAAGTCATGCCGTGACGGATTGATATTTTCGGTTATAATTCTGCTGTTTATAAACGTGCTTCAAGGAAAACTAAACTTAGGACAATTAACAACAACATTTTAAATAAAGAAAACAACAATGAATATATTATTACATATCATTACTATAAATAGTAACAAAATGGCATCGCGAGCGGGTCGTTGTTCGTATCTAGCGGGCAAATATAAACTATATTCGCCCGCTTAGTCGGGCCGATGTTTCATATCTGAAAAGAATCGCATCACGCGGGTTCAACTTATCAAAATGGCGTCCACAATCACTCTAAGCAAACGTTGATCAATTAAATTAAGCCACAACTCAACACTATAACGCCTAATAAGAGTATCAAAAAGCAATCACGCCGTTATTCAAATTCAATTGTCTTTTTTTTTATAGTATATTTTCTTAAAAATCATACAAAACTATTTTTGCACACCTTTCAGCGTCAATTTTTCATGGATCTTGCCAGGACACTCCATTTGAGGTTATGCAGTTACTTGTTGCGGAGAACAAATGAGGACACTCAGAAGCTGAACTTTACGCATGAGGACAGTACTGAAATCAGAGTTCTCCGGAGTCAGTTCACAAAGTAAACGGGATCTTGTTTGTAGACTTTTTTTTTGCGCAACAATCATGGAGCGATAGTGATAGTAACTTTTATGTTCCAGACAGAAGTAGAATTACCATGGGCAGTGTCACTTTTGAAGATGTTTTGAAAGATCTAGATGATACAAATGATTTACCTATGAGTGAGATAAAGGGTTTGGAGTCTGATTTACATGAGATAGAGGGAGTGGGGTCTAAGTGAATCTGATCTTCATGGGATAGAGGGTGTTGGGTCTGATCTATATGAGATAGAGGCTGTTGGGTCTGATCTACATGAGATAGGGGGTGTGGGGTCTGATCTACATGAGATAGAGGGTGTGGGGTCTGATCTACATGAGATAGACGGTGTGGGGTCTGATCTACATGAGATAAAGGGTGTGGGGTCTGATCTACATGAGATATAAGGTGTGTAGTCTGATTTACATGAGATAGAGGGTGTGGGGTCTGATCTACATGAGATAGAGGGTGTGGGGTCTCATATACATGAGATAGAGGTTGTGGGGTTTGATCTGCATGAGAAAGAGGGTTTGGGGTCAGATCTGCACGAGATAAAGGGTGTGAAGTCTGATCTACCTGAGATACAGGGTTTGGGGTCTGATTTGCATGAGGATTTAGAGGTTGTGGTGTCTGATTTAATGATAGGACAGAATGACACTTTCAGTAACGCTGAAAGTGATTTGGATGATGAAAATAAACCTCTCATTTACCTCTCTAAAAAATACCATAAACATCAAGTGGACATTATCGCACAACAAGCAGACAAACAGCATGTAAGTAGCTCATATGATTTAAATAATACAATGACTAGTGGAAGAGGGAGAAAAAGGGTAAGAAACATAAAAGAGTGGATAAGAAATGTAATGAAAAGACGTCGCAACGAGGTAAAGAGTTACGAATCCCGAAAAGGTAAGTTAAAATCCCAACGATGTGTCAAGAAAGGTTGTAGTATGGGGTGTAGATACAAGTGTCACAATAACTTCACAGAAAATGAACGCCATAAATTGTTTGATGGAGACTGGCAAATGGTATATGTTAATAAGCAAAGAAGTTTTATAATCAAATTTGCAATTCAAACACCAGTAAATACAAAGCGTTCCAACATTGATTCAGTAAAACGCACATTAATGATTCTATGGGCACTTCCAAACAGTTTTGGCATTAATTGTTTTTAGGCACTAGCCCGGTCGGGCTACCAGCTTGGAAATTTCACTAGCACAAATCAATTTTAACTATCCCGAATTAAAGTTATAATTCTGTTACATTTGTAACTATGTTTGTATTGGAAAAACATAGAACAATGAAGATTAAACAAATAAACACTTGATTCTGTTTTTATTCACAGTTAATTGTTGACAAAAAATTTAACACAAGGTCTCCAGACATCTCCATTCCTTCATGGACATTGTCTGAATCAACGACATCCAGGTCTAACATGTCAGGTATGCTGTTAAATGCAGCCTGAAAAAATAACGTTATAACATGATACAAATGTTCCACACAAATATCTGAATAAAGTAAATGCACTGTCAAACTACCTGTGCATAAGAAGAAGAACAAGAAGGCAACTTTTCTGCCACAAGTTCTGAGTCTTCTTAATCTAAAACGACATTTGTAGCAGAAGTACAATTGCCTAAGCCTCACCTGGTTTTGTCGCCGATTGTACCAGCATCAAAAATGCAATATGGTACACATTTTAATTTACTGTCAGGATTTTTTCCTCGACATACAAACTATATCTGTTAAAACTATACTTGTACGTTAATGCATGGTATTTAATTGCATGTTTTTTCCATTATGTCTGAAATGCACTTACCAACCAGTCAGCAATGCAGGCTGAGAATCAAATTCTTCATTATACTTGGAGAAATCAAAACGAAGCCAAGACCGATTATTTTTCCATTACGGTTGGAATTTTCGTTTCGTTGACTGTTGTGTTGCTAGTTTCATTTTCATTTTTGGGTTGATGTTTGTGCGTTGCGCCCACAAAAACAGCAGAAAAGACTTTAACATAAATTTAACGCCGTGAGTTCTCCACCAAGTAATAATAAAAGTTAAATTGTCTCGCGAGATCGACTTACAACACTGTTTGATAAGCGTCTAATAAATGAGTGCTTGGTGGAAATAACCGATGAAGTTTTTAATAAGCGTCTATGTGAAGCTATTTCGGACTTGTTACTAAGTTCGGACACGAAAAAAGATTCGACCGATCGGGCTACCAGCTTGGAATTTTTACTCGACCGACGCAAAAATCAATCGACTCGGTTGACGGTCGAGTGGGTTACGTCCAAGACTGTTCCAAAAAAATGCCAGACGGAACAACAGTACCGGTAAGGATTTGCAAAACATTCTTTCTTAATACCCTAGATGTCTCTTCAAGAAGTGTATCTACTGCTCATGAAAAGCAAACAGATATAGGAATGTGTGCAGATTACTGCAGAGGTAAGCACCATGTAAGACCCAATAAGACACCTGAATTGCAGGAGCAAATGGTGTGTAACGACATATTGAGTCTTTAACAAGAATGGAAAGACATTATCGTAGAAAGGATTTAAAAAGAGAATACCTAGCATCTGACCTAAATGTTGTAAAAATGTATCATTTGTATGCAAATTTCTGTGAAGAAAATGACCACAGTCCTGTTTCAATTTTCATATAAAGGCAAATATTTGATGAACAATACAATCTGTCATTTTACAAACCATTAAAAGACCAGTGCGACCCTGTTGTCCTTTAAAAATGCAAATGAGCATTACAAAAGTGAAATGGCCCGTAATTACAAACGGCATTTACAAAACAAAGATTTAGTTAAAGCTAAACAAAATAAAGACAAAGAAAAGGCCAAACGTGTAAACACAATGTGTGTTGCAATTTCGACCTTGAGCAAATTTTGCAAACACCACATAGTTTTGTGTCTTGTCTTTTCTATAAAAGAAGATTGAATTCATATAATTTTACATTGTATGATATGGGAAACTCAAATGGTTATTGATATGTTTGAAATGAGACTTTCGCAAAGCGTGGTGGTTGTGAAATAGCTTCATGTGTTAAGTTATTCATAGAGCAGAAAAATAGTGTAAAGGTGTAAAAATATTTGTCTTATACAATGATAAGTGCCTAGGGTAGAATAAGAAAACAACAAGCAAATTCGTTGAATTGATATCTCCCGCCAATATGCTTCTGGAAACAAAAGTGTTATATTTGACACTCAAAAAAGCATTTTCTCACGATACAACGGCCATAACTCCTTTATTAACCAATGGTGTACAATTCCATTAGGCGTGCATCATCCTCTTATCCATATATAAACTCATACCAAGTTTCAATGAAATCCGCCAAAGTACTTCCAAGACATGGTTCCTGAAACAAAAAAGCATTTTTCCAACATACAAAGGGCCATAACTCTGTTATTAAAAGATGGTGTACAATGCCATTAGGCGTGCATCATTCTCTTATCCATATATATACTCGTACCAAGTTTCATTTAAATCCGCCAAAGCACTTCCAAGATATGGCTCCGGACACAAAAGTGCCAGACGGAACGGACGGACGGAAGGACGGACGGACGGACGGACAACGCCAAAACAATATCCCTCCGCCTATGGCGGGGGATAATTACCTGTCCATGGTATGGTTTTGTTTACGTAAACATAACCTTAACAGCATAGCACACAATTACTTGGAAAATGGCAATTTTTTTTCTGAAAATGATTCAATTCATGCTTCCATCGAAAACGCAAGCAGAAACATCTCTATTTACACAACGTGCAGTGGGCAGCAACAATTAGAACATCAAGGCGTAAAAATCCATACTCTGTAAGGGAAATGGTCTTTGTTTGACTTCCAGAATTTCAAATTACTTCAAGTTTACTAAAGAATTTTGACAAAAATACAGACGGTGATAAGGTTTACTGGACTCAAATCAGGTCAATCAATATCTCTGAAAATCTCAATAATATATTTGAACATAAATCAGATTTCAATGGACCCGTAGGGCAGGTAGACCTTTTCCAAAGACTACGTACAAAGGATAAGCCAAATCCAAAACTATTTCCCTTTCTGTGTTAAGACAGGCAGGAACCACAGAGAAAAAAGGATATACTTGGTTGGGCTGTGTAGAAAAAACATAATACCACGTATTCATCATGCATTCTATTTGCTGTTGCGCCATAATTAAGCACGTGGCCATTTATTCAGAATGGGAGTGGAATTCATATTTATTGATAAATTATCTGGGAAAGCATTTTTTCCAGAATTGTTCATACAAATGGGTGAATGCACATACCCGGTAATTATGTCAATAAGTGTGGGTAAACTGCTGGGAATTAACTATGTTGTGTCCAGACTTGTTGAGATATTTCAGAATTGTGTCTATTATTGTGGGAAAACTGCTGGGAATTAACTATGTTGTGTCCAGACTTGTTGAGATATTTCAGAATTGTGTCTATAATTGTGGGTAAACTGCTGGGAATTAACTATGTGTGTGCCCAGACTTGTTGAGATATTTCGGAATTGTGTCCATTATTGTGGGTAAACTGCTGGGAATAAACTATGTTGTGTCTAGGCTTGTTGAGATATTTCAGAATTGTGTCCATAATTGTGGGTTACACTGCTGGGAATTAACTATGTTGTGTCCAGGCTTGGTGAGATATTTCAGAATTGTGTCCATTATTGTGGGTAGACTGCTGGCAATAAACTATGTGTGTCCAGACTTGTTGGGATATTTCAGATTGTATCTAGTATCGTGAGTAAACTGCTGTGAATTAACTAGGTTTTGTCCAGACTTGTTTGAGATATTTCAGAATTGTGTCCATAATTGTGGGTAAACTGCTGGGAATTAACTATGTTGTGTCCAGGCTTGGTGAGATATTTCAGAATTGTGTCCATAATTGTGGGTAATCTGCTTGGAATTAACTATTTTGTGTCCAGACTTGTTGCGATATTTCAGAATTGTGTCCATTATTGTTGGTATACTGGTGGGAATTAACTATGTTGTGTCCAGACTGTTGATATATTTCAGAATTGTGTCCATAATTGTGGGTAATCTGCTTGGAATTAACTATGTTGTTTCCAGACTTGTTGATATATTTCAGAATTGTGTCCATTATTGTGGGTATACTGGTGGGAATTAACTATGTTGTGTCCAGACTTGTGATATATTTCAGAATAAACGCCGTGATTGTCACAATTTATTGTGAGATTATAAGGATAATGTAAAGACATTTTCATACAAAGTTTGTAGGTTGTGTGTAGATTTATAAAATGTTGCAGCTATTATAGTTACAATTTGTAACAGATAATACCTGTATAATAAAAGTTAAAGGCGAAAGTTAGTCTTTTTATACAATGCACAGTATAAAATCGTTAGATGGTTATGTATATAAATATAATCATTAAAAAAGGTCTCAATAAGGTAAATATGTTAAAGCAATACCCTTTCCTATCCTTAAACCTTTTCCTATGAAGTATACTTATTGAGATAAAGCCACCATAACTGTACATTCTGTGTTTATATTGTTTAATCATGTATCAGGTGATATCAATGTAGTTAATAGTATTAATTTCCTTTCATTTCTATGTACATGTATGTTATTCATAGTATTTTTGTCAACAGCTGCCTTAAGTATAGATTTTGACAGTTGTTCTTTGAAATTATCAACTGCATGTGTTTAATACTTTGAAAACTCATTATGATATTTAAAAATTAATATATTAATACTAAAGAATATGACGAGCATTTTGCATTATTAACAAACAAAATGTTAATATATTATGTAAAGTTTTGAGAACCAGAAATTTAATAAGTGATCATAAATAACCTAATAGTTTATGTCTAAAATGATTATTTTTTAAAACAACCATAATTAAATAAGAAATAATCTTAACGTCATTTGGAGCACATAATATAAGCAAACAGCAATAATTGTTAGGTGGAATACTGTTCTAACTTGAGTTAGAACAGTGTTCCACTAAATCAAAAACCTATATAGACACATTTAAAGTGGGAAAACTGTTCTAACTGCAATAATGTTTAATATCTTTTTTAATATATATTTTTTTGTAGTAAAGGGCAATTTTCCAAAATATTTGAATATTACATCATTATAAGGAAAAAAAGACATATCTAAAGAAGCAACTAGAATCAGTTAATTCTTTTTCCTGAAAACTTTTGTAAATGGTGTTGGAACAGTTTTGCGCTGAACAGGCGTTATTGTACTTAAGCCATGAACAATTTGAATCATATTCACAATCTTTGAACTCGTGTGTTAATTACTGTATGAATAACAAATAGCGGCTCGTTTTATCATTTGATTATGTTTCGACTCACAGTATATTTTAAAATAGGATTTTGAATGCATTATTTATAATCTCCTCTTTCTCATATTAATTTGTTATTTGTTATTTGTCAGTAGATTTTCACGATTTTACTAAATTATACATGATTTTAATCATCTGTTCTGTTTGCTGTTGGTGTTTAGTTATCATTTTCAGACCATGACTACCTCTCAACACCCCAATACAGAGGACCTGTCCACTGTCTGGCACTTCCTGTACAAGTACTACAATGGGACGATAAGGCACGTTTACAGCCCTTCCTATTGAACATTACATTAAACCACTAAGGACCCTAATGCACAATTACGGCTAGAAACAGGAAGACTACACTCCTCAGAACATTGTGTTTTATCAAGTGAACTTCAGTTTTTAGTTCTCTTCGTGCTTATACGTTTTTAATGTTATGTCTGATTATAGTTATCAGCTCAGGCTGATACTGGTGGTATAGTTCTCTACGAAGTAAGTATATTTATGTCTGATTTTAGTTATCCAGTTCAGGCTGATATTGATGTTATAGTTCTCTACAAAGAAACTATTTGTATGCAGGCCTAGCTTATTGTTTTCAATAGTCGGCTTTATTTACTTATACCGTTCAGGCTGATATTGATGTTATAGTTCTCTACGAAGGAACTATGTTTATGCAGGCCTTGCTTATACATTCCAATATTCAGCCTGATTTTAGTTATACCGTTCAGGCTGATATTGATGTTATAGTTCTCTACGAAGGAACTATGTTCATGCAGGCCTTGCTTATATTTTTTAATATTCAGCCTGATTTAAGTTATACCGTACATGCTGATATTGTATTATAGCTCTCTTCGAAGGAACTATTTTTATTCAGGCCTTGCTTATATTTTTTATTCATTTCAGCTTTAGTTATACGTTCAGGCTGATATTGATATTATGGTTCTCCACGAAGGATGTTTTATGCAGGATTTGCTTATATTTTTTAGTATTCTGCCTGATTTTAGTATTCCGTTCAGGCTGATATTAAGGTTATAGTTCTCTACGAAGGAACTATGTTTATGCATAATTTTAGTTATTCAGTTAAGTCCATGCTTATATTTTTCAATATTCTGCTGGATTTTAGTTATTCAGTTCATGTTGATATTGATGCTATAGTTCTCTACGAAGGAGCTATTTTATCTGAGTTAGCTACCAGATCAGGCCATGCTTGTACTTCTTACATGTTCTGTCTGGTATAGGGACACGCCATGCATATATTTATCTTTAATTTCCGCCCAGTCAGGCATTGGTGGGGTTTACTATACCCCTAAAACTAAACTTATTTTTATTTCTTATGACAAAGTTTTTTAATTTTGTGCCCTGTTTGTCTGATTGGTATATGCCAATTTAACCGTATATGACAATCTTAATAAGTCGTCTTTCTAACAGTTCTAGCGTCAACACATGTTTCAAATTGGTACTTGTTACAATACCAATTCGTTTGATGTATAACGTCAGTAACTTGCCTTCAATTAACATCTGTTTAACTTTTTGATTTGTAACGTATGGTCACACAACGAACTATATTCTTGTCTGGGTCTCCTAAATTTTTGCTTCCTTGTGATACTCCTGGGTTTCATAAACCTGTGTGCTTGGCTTACTATCGGAAAAGAATTGTCTTATGCCCGATAATCTTCATCTCCCAAAAGATGCTTCTGGGTCATAAGATTTGGAAGCTACTGTTGGGCATATTAGTTTTTCCTATCTCTGAATTGAAGAAAACGTCGCCCCATAGGGATCTACCACATCCCAATGTAAATAATCATGCTCCACTAAATCACACCAAATACAATCAATACGTTTCTTAGGTTTTGTCCAAATTTTTTGAAAATCATTACATATATATATATATATATTCCATCATAATCCATTACCCTTTTACTTTGCTTACTCATAAGCGATGATCGTTAGCCCAGTAATGTCACGTTTTAAATCACGAAGCTAACTAGTTCTACACATGTTTTTGATCCAGGTTACATACCTGAATTGTTCCCTATGGTTATTCCCACAGATATCCCTGGGATTATTGGTACACCCGTTCAGGCGTTGGCATGAATCTTCGGCAGCCGTTACAATACGTTTTCATAATGATTTCTATACTTAATGTACGACTATTCCCCATCCATTCATTTGATCAAAGGATATGTCCAGTCTGGAGCTGGCGCTACTCATACCAATTCTCAATAAACACCAGTCTACTGAATGATTGTTTGCTATGTTTACCGCTGTTTTATTTCACTTCTGTTGTGTTAATTGACTTTTCATGTTTACCCGACATTCTACGTATGCGGGTAGTCTTTAACCTTTTTACCAGTGCCTGTATTTTTAGACAGTATTTGTTGTTTATATCTCTTTAACTGTCTGACGGTTTAAGTCTGTAGCCCAATTGTTTATTACTTTTTG
>NC_068355.1:82900173-83054977 GCF_020536995.1 Dreissena polymorpha | reverse complement strand
CCTTTAAATCGATTGTAATCCATAAAACTTCTGATCATTTTTTTGTTAATTTTCAAGGCGCTGAGAGTGGATGATTTAGGTCAATTGTATAAAAATAAATGTAGATTATTTGTAAATGCACGTTTCGACTGTGTTTATGGTACTGGAGTGTGTATACTTTTAATCGTAAATCAACATTAATGCTTGTTTGAGGAAAATCTATATGTCAACCAATAAATGTATACGCATTCGTGTTAGTGTGCTTTTACTTAGTGTGTACCTTTATGCATTGTCTATATCTTATGGGATTCCTATATATACATAAGATAAGTTATGTACTTTTGTAGGTATGAATGCTTGTGTTTTTAAAAATAGAATGTTAAAATATTTGCTTTGTGTTTGATTTGCAAATACTTTGCGAAATAGTATAAACAATCCGTTTCAACGAATGTAGTAATCTGAGGAATGCAATACTTAAAATCACTCAAATATATATTAAACTATTCAAATTTAACCCATGCTGTTATATAGTTATTTCTAACAAAGATTATATCTATTCAAACGTATAGATATTGATGACTTTTTATGTGATATAATATGAGTCGGATATATCGTTAAAAAGCCGAGCGTTTTCACACGCCATATTGGACGGGTCCCATATTCTATAATATCAAACGTTACTAAATATATAATTTATGTATTATGACAAATGTTTTTGAACAGTAAATATTGTAAAAAAAGATGAATGTCTTACATGTACGTAGTAGGTAACTAGAGGAAATTCATAATTATGCTTATTTGTCATTCTCATGACAACTTCTTGGATCGATGTGTATTGAACGTTACTGTGTTGCTTTTGGCCCATGTAAAGGAACCTCCATTTGCTATTTAAGTATAACTCCCATGCTGTGTAAGTGTTCAAGTATTTATAACATTTTATACACAAGTCTTTCTACGTGAAATCAGATACATAGTTATAATTGATAAATGCACCATTTCCGAAAAAGCATTTAAATTGTTTTTCTGTTTTACATACAACTAACTCTTTGTATAAGAAAAGTTTTAATGAGTTAATTTTTTTTTAAGTTTTGTTTGCTTTATATATGATGGGGAGTTAGCTTATTTTGTATTTTGTAATTGTCTTACAATGTTATATAAAGTAACTTAATGTAAATATCGAATATCCAATTATTTTTTATTCTCCTTCATTGTCTAAGAACTCATGTTTTTTTAAGTTAACCCATGAAGCAAATGCCTAATTTGACAAGGGTATTGGTTTTAATTGAAATTAAATGGGATGGAGGCAGTACAATTGGATATACGAAATTGTTTTATATAAAATCATTAAAAATGTCATCATAACACTAATTGTTATTGCAAAAAAAAGATGCAAGAGATTGTGACTTAAGATTGATCATAAACAATAAATGTTTTCATCAATAAAAAAAGATCCTAATGAACGGTTTGGTTCAAATGTTAAATGTGAACAAGCGACGAATACACTTAATAAGGAATCAAACTCATTTGAATAATCATAACCCCGAAAATTTCAAAAATATTCTATAATCGAAATTTTAAATTGTGTTGCAATACTTACGATAACTCTTAAGAAAGTTGGGATGTGTGTTTGTTTTGAATTTAAGGGGGAAGAATAATAAAGTTAATATCATTATTTTATTAATTAAAGTAAAAAAAAAATCAAATTGAAAATGAAGGAAGCAACGCTTTATTAATTTGTTTTAATAAAGTGTTCATTTTAGGAAACATGGCCAAATTTGAAAATAAAATCATTTGTCGCCCATGATAAAAGATATTTAGGGTCTGGCGATATCTAGACATATTGAATAATCCGCGTTTCCGTTCATTTTGATTTATGCGACGTATACATGCACACTTTCCTCTTCTTTTTTTCTTTTTTTATTCATTATAAAGCAAATATCGTATACATAATTACATGAATTTTTTTATATTTGCAAACAATGGTTCTAACAAAGTATACAGAAAGTATGCCTGATAAAGTTTTTGACCTCGGTGTGTGACATTTCGATCTATGACAACAGTAAGGGTTCTGTTATATATTATTAATGATTTTATTAGATTGAAAAAAAACAATAATACTTAAAAAAGATAACTTAAAATAACAGTGAATAGTATATAAGTGGACAAGCATTATGAGAATTTAATTCGCTTCCATTTTTTTATTAAAGATTTGCAATTTGTCATAACTGAGGGCTATTTCTTTCTCAATCTGGATTTTAAGTTTAAGACTTTGGATAAAACAATTACAATTTGGTATTTGTTTTCTGCACTTCGTGTTAAAGATAAAATATTTCATCAATATAAGAATAAAATTCACAGTATTATTACCTTCAAATGATTTAAATGAGTTAATTCCGAAACTTACACTTAAATATGATAGTTTAACGCTTAGTTGTTGTTGTTCAAGAAAGGATGCTAACTGGTTCCAAATAGACTGGATGTGTTTGCACTCCCAAAAAAGATGTTCTATAGTTTCGATGTTTTCACCGCAAAAGTCACATAAATTAGAGTTAGATAATTTGCATTTAAAGAGATGTTTATTTGTAGCTATAATTCTATGGACGTATTTATATTGAACATTTCTCAGTGTGCTATCAATAGTTGCTTTATATGGCATGATAAATATGTGTTTCCAATTAAGTTCTT
Source organism: Dreissena polymorpha (assembly GCF_020536995.1). Taxonomy (NCBI): domain Eukaryota; kingdom Metazoa; phylum Mollusca; class Bivalvia; order Myida; family Dreissenidae; genus Dreissena; species Dreissena polymorpha. Next base: position 83,052,313 of record NC_068355.1, on the reverse strand, counting down.
GTTCTCGAAAAAGCACTTGCCATTTAATTTGGATTTTGGAGTTTTCTATAGGGTTTTTAATTTGTAGTGTGTAAAATATTTTGTTCGTTTTGTTTTGTCTTGCAAGTATGTTTTCTAAAAATGTTGTTTGAGTACATGGTGTGTTATTTGTATTGATTATTGATTTAATATGTATGGGTATGTTTTTTATTAATGTGTAGTACTTCAGGAAATTACTTGAGGGTATTCCGTATATGTAACATATATTATCAAAGGAGTAGAAGTCCTTGATTCTGTAGTCGTATAATTGGTCGACGTATTTTATGCTTCGTTCAAACCAATCTTTATAGAAAAACGTCTTATTGTTTGAAGTTATGTCTTTATTGTTCCATAAAATAGTTTTACTATTAGTTTGGGTTTCTAGGTTATGAGTAACATTACTCCATGCTGATAGAACATTAGATAGAAATATGTTTTCTTTTGAAATTTATTGTAAGATATTATTGCTGATGTTACATTCAAAAGTAAGGAATCGCCATATTTTTTTTAATCTTCTGGTAGAATAGTTTCCATTTACTCGTATTGGTACTATCTAAGTATCTTTTAACCCAGCTGCATTTGATTGCTTTCACGAATGAGTCAATATTCGTTAATTTGATACCTCCATTTTCTACGGATTGAATTAACTGGGTTCGTTTAATTTTGTCAGGTTTATCGTCCCATACGAAATTAAATATTGTTGAATTTATATCGTTTATAATGTCATTTGGTGGATTTGGGAGAACTGTTAATACATAAATTAATTTAGGAAGTGCAAACGTTTTAAACATTGTGTTTTTTTCCGATTAGTGTAAGTTTACGATGCTGCCATGATTTTAAACAATTTTTTATTTTTTGTAATTTTGCCAATATGTTTTTTAGAACTGTTTCATTTTCATTGTTTGTAAAGGTTATTCCTAATGTTGTTGCTTCATTTGATGTCCAGTTAAATTTCATTTCTTTTTATAATGGACATTACTTTGTTTTAATTTACCTACTCGTAGCACAGTACATTTACTTTTGTTAAGTTTAAGACCCAATGTCATTCCGGGGTTAGTGACTCTATTAGGTTATGGAAAAAATCGTAATTGTCATTTAAAAAATAAGTTGCATCGTCAGCAAATAGGGGCTGTTTAATTTCTTCGACAGGTTCTATTTATATGCCAATTATATGTTTATTTGATTGGATATAGTGTGATAGATACTCGATGCATATAATTAATAGCGATGATGAAAGTGGACATCCTCGTCTTACCCCTCGTTCGATGTTAAAACTGTTTGAGAAAAAGCCATTGTTAATAATTATGCTGTTGATATCGGTATAGAATAGTTTAACCCATTTAATTAGCTTTTCACCGAAATTCATATTTTCTAAGCAAGAGAACATAAACAAATGGTCTAGTGAATCGAAAGCCTTTTCGAAGTCTGCAAAGAAAATGAGGTCAGAATTATTTGGTCTGTTGAAAAAAATTATGCATTCTTGTATAAGACGAACGTTTTCACCAATGTAACATCCATTAATGAAACCAGATTGAGATCTTGAAATGATTGATTGTAATATTTTTTTAACTCTGTTTGATATACTTTTAGTTGCAATTTTATAATCATTGTTCAGTAAACTAATCGGGCGCCAGTTTAACAGGGATTCTAAGTTTTTTCCAGGTTTTGGAATGAGTGATATTATACCTTGATTTTGTAGTGTAGTTAAGTTTTCGTTGTTAAATGAATAGTTAAGTGAATTAATTAAATGTGTTTTAATAACATTCCAGAATATTTTATAAAATTCGATTGTGGTGCCATCAGATCCTGGACTTTTGTTATTTTGCATTTCTTTTAGTGCTAACCAACATTCATATTCATTGAGTAATCCGTCGCACATTTGTTTTTCCGCTTAATTTAAAGCATGATGTGTAGTTGTAAGAAAAGTGCTATTTTCAACAGGTTTTCGTTTATAGAGGGTTTCGATAAAATAAACGTTGTTCTTCTAGTATTTGAGTTCTGTTTGTTATATCTTCGTCATTGACTACTCATTTGTGTACAGTGTTTTGTTCACTTCTACGTTTTTCGATGTTTGCGAAGTATTTCGTATTTTTCTTTCATTGTGTTCAACATGCTGTGCACGTGCTCGTAGTATTATACCATTGAGATGTGTATGATAAATTCCTTCTAATACTTGTTTTTTTTAAATATTATTTCATTTTCGATTGCTTTGGTATCGTTTGTGTTTGTTTCATGCAATTGGTTTTCAAGTGTTTCAATGATTTGGATGGTTTCAGTTTCAAGTTTGTGTGTTTCTTTTTGTTTAAATGATGTGTATCTAATTGTTGAGTTACGTATATTGCCTTTAATTACTTCCCATAAGGTGTTTGGGTTCGCATCTTTATTATTTTCAACATTATTGAATATTTCTTGTTTTATCTGCGTTTGATATTGTGTATCTAATGGGATGCTGTTATTAATTTTAAAGTATCCTGGGCCTCTTTCATGTTTTATTTTGTGCAGTTTTAGTTCAACTAGAGAGTGGTCAGTCATAAATCCTGGTTTTATGCTACACGTGTCAATAATGTTGCAAAGTTACTCAAATATTAAAAAATAGTCTAATCTACAAAATATTGTTGGTTTTGTGTTTGAGTGCCAGGTGAATTTGCTTTCATTTGGATTTATTGTACGCCAGATGTCTATCATATTGTAGTTTTCAATTATGTTATTTAAAATGTTTCTATTTTTAGGATGAGTATAAATGTTTCCCTTCTTTTTATCTAATAATGGGTTAAGAACAGTATTGAAATCGCCACCGACTATAATATTTTTATCTTGGTTATTAATTATAAAGGATTGAAATGTTTCGTTAAAAGTGGAATCATCTATGTTAGGGCCGTTAACGTTGATTAATGTAGATTGTGTTTCGTGTATTTTAATATCTATACTTGCTTGTCTGCCAATTATTATTTCGTTAAAGTTATCGACTGTGATCCCTATATTATTTTTTATCAGAAAGGCAATGCCTTGTTTATTAGTATGTTGTCCACTGAGATAGATGTCTCCGTCCCATTCATCCTTTAAGGTTTGTGCTAAAGTATGTGTCAAGTGACTTTCTTGTAATAGGCATATACTCTTTTTTTTTCGTCTAACCATTTGAAGATTTTAATTCATTTGTCTTTATTATTTAGCCCTTTTACATTCAAAGTGCATAATTTAATCATTTAAAGAGGTGAAGGGTGATGTAAGTGATAATTTGTGTGTGCTTGTCCAGTAAGTTCTATTTTAAAACATGTCCAGTTGGTTTCGATTTTAAGACATAAGATGTTCACATATTCAAACAAAAATAGAAAACATTAAATAGGGATACAAAAAATGCAAAACAAAATTATTTTTTTTCGGGGGGGGGGGGGGATTCTTGGGTGGGTTGGTTGGACGGTATTTCAAAAATAAAATAATACAAAAAAATATTTGTGTTTTTAACCAGGTTTGAAAAAAACAAGAGATGTGTTCGTCAGAAACACAATGCCCCATATTGCGCCGCTTTGATTTTTTTTTTTACCTTTGACCTTGAAGATGACCTTGACCTTGAACTTCCACCACTCAAAAGGTGCAGCTTTCTGAGAACGCCGCTTTGAAACATTTTTTTTAACCTTTGACCTTGAAGGATGACCTTGACCTTGAAGGATGACCTTGACCTTGAACTTCCACCACTCAAAATGTGCAGCTTCATGATAACGCCGCTTTGAAATTTATTTATTTTTGACCTTTGACCTTGAAGGATGACCTTGACCTTGAAGACTTACCTTGACCTTGAACTTCCACCACTTAAAATGTGCAGCTTCATGAGAACGCCGCTTTGTAATTATTATTTTTACCTTTGACCTTGAAGGATGACCTTGACCTTGAAGGATGACCTTGACCTTGAACCTCCACCACTCAAAATGTGCAGCGTCGTGAAAACGCCACTTTGACTTTTTTTGGACCTTGAAGGATGACCTTGACCTTGAACTTCCACCACTCAAAATGTGCAGCTTCAAGATAACGCTGCTTTGATTTTTTTAAACCTTGAAGGATGACCTTGACCTTGAACTTCCACCTCTCAAAATGTGCAGCTTCATGAATTACACATTTTTGCCAAATATCAAGTTGCTATATTCAATATTAAAAAAGTTATGGCCAATGTTAAGGTTTTCGGACGGACAGACACCATATATTTGACATTCGACCTTAAAAAGGATGACCTTGACCTTCACCTTTCACCACTCAAAATGTTCAGCTCCATGAGATACACATGCATGCCAAATATCAAATGGCTCTCTTCAATATTGAAAAAGTTATGGCCAATGTTAAAGTTTTCGGATCGACTGACGCCATAAATTTGACATTTGACCATGAAGAATGATCTTGACCTTTCACCACTCAAAATGTTCAGCTCCATGAGATACACGTGCGTGCCAAATATCAAGTTGCTTTCTTCAATAGTGAAAAAGATATGGCCAATGTTGAAGTTTTTTTCGGACGGACGGACATACTGACACACTGACATACTGACGGACAGTTCAACTGCTATATGCCACCCTACCGGGGAAATAAAAAAACAAATTTTGGGGTGGGGGTGGGGGAAGGGGGGATAGTATGAGTGTGTGGTGGTCATTTATTAGATGATCTTTAAAAAAATGGGGGGGGGATTGAGGGGGGATTCGGGGGGGGGGAGTTCGGGTGGGGACGTGGGGGATGGTTTGGGTGGAGTCTATTGTGGTATGTCAGGTAAGAGTTGTTTTGTCGAAGTATCAATCAAATCTAATCATAAATAAAGAAGTTATGGCAATTTTCGCAAAATTAATAATTTGACCTTGAGAGTCAAGGTCATTCAAAGGTCAAGGTAAAATTCAACTTGCCAGATACAGTACCATCATGATAGCATGAAAGTATTTGAAGTTTGAAAGCAATAGCCTTGATACTTTACGTTAGCGTAAGCGAGTCGCTTTTTATGGAATACGTGTTGACGTATCGTTAGGTTGCTCCAGGATAATTATGTTTATTGTAGTTGTTGTGTATGGTTTGATCGCAGTTTCAATTGATAATCCTCGATTATGCTTAAGCGTAATGATACTAAAATTCATGAAATACAATAGAGTAGGAAATCAAATAATTACATCTTTGTTTATTGTTCGCCGCCCCAATGTTCAAATTTAATCTTCACAACTGCCTTCGTCTTGTTATTCTTTCTCCCCTTTTAATACATTCACCAACATTATTTGGGATAATTGAAGATTCAGGGTAAGACATGTGAAGCAATAATCAAAAGATTGCGTAGTATGCGTGTTATACAATGAGCATGTGTCGTATGCCTTCGTGCAATTATGCTATGTCAAAATGCAGTTGAAATAAGGTAAACAAGTACCATGATGCCATACGACATTTACTTGGAGTGTGCGCCTTGCGATACATACTTAAGGTGGATATTACGGATCAGAAGAACAACAGCATAAATCTCCTTAACACGCAAGATTAACTTTGGTACTTTATCAAACTGATAACATATGGGAGGCGTTGTAAACACTTCTTTTCAACATAAATGAATACGAACAAAACATGCATATCCGATATAACGTATACTAGGGAGGTATAGGAATCAAAGAAAAAGTTTATAATAACCTATACTATTCTCTCTTTTTGTACATGTCAACTGTTTATTTATGAATGCTCATTTTGGTTTTATTCCGGAATCGTAATGAATGTGTTTGAGCTGTTCACAATCAATTGATATTAGTATGCCCATATTTCAAAGTCACCTCGACTGTACCGTCCTATGATGCGTGCATGAACCCATTATTATTGTATAACAATAATCCATTGTATAGAAAGTGAGCATACAATCGTGAAACTTTGATTAATTATGACAATGACAAAGTTAACATTCAAACATTTTATAAAAAAAATCAAATTTGTGTCAAAAAATTGAACAAAATGGTTCTCAATGTTTACATAATTGTTAACTTGTTTTTATCGGCATTGCTTAACGGATAGCATGACTTAATTATAAAAAAATGTGTATACATTTGATTCTCTAAATTGGAACACGAGTTTCATTGCAACAGTTCACAATGTGTCCTTTACGGTTGAGGAAGCGGTTTTGAGGCTTTATTTATCTTTGATTTATCTTACCATTAACCACACATTATGATGGCATATCGCTACTCGAAACCGGTAGTTAATCCTTTTAAAATATATTGCATTTAACAATAACGCACAAGCAAGCTGCATGCTCCAAAATGTTGATAGTATCGAACGTCATTCTTTAATATAAACATAAAACATTGCTTATACTAAAGGAAAATAGTCGATTTTAATTTTTGTTCCGAATGCAAAACTTACCGCACAAAATATATTCCATTTCTTGTATTACCAATCCGAATGCCGAGCTATTGTTAGCGATATAAACTCGCCCGAGGTCGATAACATCCATTTCGCCATGAAAATAAAATTTCATACGCGCATTTCACACGATGCAATATAATCATATTTTGATTTGATTGTTTAATGTTCTTTAATTATTCTCAAATAAAAATAAAATCATAAATGTTTATGAAATATATGTTCATATATAGCAACTTAACCTTTAGTGCAAATTGTGAAAACAGAAACATTTTTATCTATATAAGTGAGATTAACAAAATATGAAAATCATTGTTGTACAAAAATGGGATCGTTGTGGAAGGAAAACAGAGCGCAAAAATAACGATGGTGTATTTAATGTTTGACAATAACATCCTGGCTTGTCGATATCGTTCTTTCTTGGTTCGAAAATCCATATCAGGAGGTAATGAAACACCGGGATCCTATTCCAAATGTATGGTAGAACGGACTTTGATACAAACTTTAACGAGATAATAATTATAACAAACACAGCCATCATTGCTTAAAGAGACGAGACGGTTCTCCAGATGGCCGAATGGTAACAAAACAAGACATTGTGTTTTTCGTAAGAAACACGTTACTACAGTTGACATATTCGTTTGAATATTTATGGGAAAAATTGTTGATACTGTTTCCTCGTTTTTATCGGCCTTAATACCCCTAACATACGTTACTGCGTACTATCGCGCTGTCGCATTGTCGCCATCATTCTGTCGCATTGTCGCCGTCGTATTGTCGCACTGTCGTCGTCGAATTGTCGCACTGTTGTTATCGTACTATCGCACTATCGCATTGTCGCCCTCTGGATTTTAATGTGTAACCACGATGTCCCTAACGGTATTCCGTACCGAATATACTGTAATTATGAAAACTTAACAACCTGTTTTTCAAGAAATGTTATATACCAGTCGTGATATTTCATTCAATATAAACTAATAATTGTAACAAAGTACGGTATTTTATAACTTTTCTTTTTTCGTCATTCTGGTTGAACTTTAAGAACTTGTGGAATGGTGCCGAACTTGAGGTAAGAATCTTAATGCTATATACATTTATTTTACGTTATGTTTTTATTTGCAAAATTGTCACTGAATAAACTGTTTAAAGTTATTTATTAAAGCCTCATATTGATCATTGAACCACGTTTTGTATTGTTTTTGTACTGAATCATTGAATGAAAGACACTTTGGTTGATCGTAGAATCAGACAACTACTTGATTATTTTTGGATTTTTTAAAACATGATTCACTGGATAATATGTGTTGTTGTATCTACATTGTATGAATGTTTAGTTCATTATCAACGCCTGTTAATATATTGCTGCTTGCGTAGAGCGAAGTGTACGGCGCCTTAAACTCTCCTCTTTCAAAAGCATCTTCCGCACATTCGAATTGTCCAACCGAGAGCGGACGTTTGTGGCACGTGGGAACGACTTTGCAAGTACATTATCGGCGCTGTAACAGAAGGAAAGAAGTTACACACACTGAGCGCAATGGAGAACCACATCACTGACGCGCGCCCTTTTTAAATTAATTTCAACTTAATTGCTTGTTAACCTTTAAATTTAAATAATAATGTAATGTAATATTCCCATATTTTTAATTAAAATGCCAGTGAAAATGAAAACCAAAGTGGACATTGATATTGATAATTAATTCATGCTCATATTTTTACAGGAAAGAAATGTTTACTTAGACTGCGTGGAGCTGGCGTAACTAGAAATCGTTAATTGACGAACACTTCAATGCCCTACCTGGCATCCGGTATGTAGCAGCTATTAAATAATAAAAAAAGTAAATTGTGCGCAAATATTTATTTACACTTATTTCATTAGTGCCGATGCTTGCCGCTGGATTATCTGCAGCACGGCGCGACTAGTTGCGTGACAACGTGCGCTCTATATTGTCAGCTCGGGTTCGCGAAGGCTTTCCGTGTTAGACAGCATGTGGCATTTGTATTGTTGCTAAAGTGTTACATTTAACCAAAAATGGTAAATATATGATGTATTCTGCACGTTTGTTTGTATCACAAAAAGATTGAATGAGAAGGCGATTATTTAAATTCAAAAAAAAGTTTACGGTATTCAATTGTGCGAAGAAAATCATAAATTAATATTAACACAATATATGACATAACCAAACAGTAACATATTAACGTCATCGGTATCAAAAAGAAAAACATTGAAATTATCAATCAATGATAATGACATTACAAATAGAAAAGATATCCGTAGTGAATAAAAAAAACAAACAAGATATGTGTTTGTCAGAAACACTAAGTCTACTTCTGCGCCGCTTAGAAGCTATATATTTTACGTTTGACCTTGAAGGATGACTTTGACCTTGAAAGGTTCACCACACAAAATGTGCAGCTCCGTGAGATTCACATGCATGCCAAATATCAAGTTGCTATCTTCAATATTGCAAAAGTTATGACTAATGTTAAAGTTTGACGCAAACAAACACACAAACAAACAAAACCAACAGACAGGGCAAAAACAATATGTCCCCCACTATAGTGGTGGGGGACATAAAAACTCCGTACGACATGACGTCAAAATTACGTCGTAATGACGCTCGTCTCAGCGTTACATAGGTTCACGAAAATAGAAATGATTATAGGCTATAGGAAGAAACGTACGAGGTTCTATACATATTTCGAACCGGAAAAGAACGCACGTACTGAAAATGGAAAAAAAGTAAAAATAAAAAAAAATGTCAATAAGGCTGGTTTTCTCATGGCGCGATTCATATGGTTTAATTTTAGACAATTATTTCGCAGTATGATGGCAACAATCATGACCCTTTCCATGTTCTAAGACCGGCACAGCTGGTTCTGCTAAAGGCAATGCAAAGGAAACCCTGATGAGGCTTTTTACCGAAATTAACACAGACTAAACGATTTCAACGGTCATGTTGTTGTAAATAATGTTGTAATTACTCAATAGTACTTGTGTTGTTTGAAACTTTTCTATACGTTTGACAATGACCATTTTGTACCCGATAAACCTTACCATAGCAATAGAATTGGCGTGATGTTATAAAAAAACGAGCCGCTGAGTCCAAATAAACCATGAAAGTATGTTACAAGTAGTGTTCATTTTTAGAGTGTATTTAAATAAATTAGTTGTGCAAGCTATATAAACCAGAGGGGGTAATCACGTGACAAACAAGATGGCGAAGTCCATGCCGAGGCAGGTATTTTTCGTCGTTTTATACCCTTTATTACTTGTATTATTATTTTTTATTCCGCTCACTTTCCAGCCATATTAGAAAGAAAGTTACTGGCTTTTATTTCGAGGTAATATTCGCTCTATACCTCGACTTTACTCGGTGCAAAGTTTCTTAGCGGGATGACCTAATTAGGGCTCCACTAAGAAAATTTGCACCGAGTAAAGTCGAGATATAAAGCGAATTAAAATACGAAGTAAACGCTAATCACCTTCTTACTGATATGGCTGGAAAGTGAGCGTCATTTAAAAAAATAAACAGAGGTAATAAAGGGTATAAAACGGCGAAAAATAACTGTCTCGGTATTGACGTCGCCATCTTGTCTATCACATGATTATCCCCTCTGTAAACGTGCAATAGCAAATTGCAACCCTATAGGGTATCGCAGTTATATAACACCGTTTAACTCTCCGAATTATGTCATATGTATTGATCATTTGAGCAGATATGAGTATAGGGAACTCTTAATTAGGTAAGAATAATTTAAATAAGTCAATATTAATTTAAACATAAATTGTGTGCTATCATACGATATTACGTACTTATTTATGAATTATTGAGGCTGTTGTTTATTTTGCTGCTCGTAATCTAACATGAGTATAGAACATGCCGTGCTATAATTAGAACTTTTTATCCGGACATCATTATTCTTTGATATTATGAAAATCCTGACTTAACATTTCTGGTTAAAGACATCGCAAACATAAAGTATATATGCTATTCGTTTAGTTGAAACATATTTATTTGAGCTCGATTGCATCGAAAGCCAATGACTTATATAAACGCTTTTGAGTCCGTTTCCTGGGTCTAGAACCAGTACTTGGTGTCTTTGGGGGAGATCTAAAGAACGTTCTTACAGTGGGGATCCAACCCTTGACCTCCTGGTCGCTAGGCGGACACAATATCCATTACACCACGGCGACCTATATCGACCTATATATATTCTATTAAACATGTCAGAAATAAAATTTGTTTTTCAAAGGAAAAACAATATGTGAAGGTTAACGATGCCGCTTTAATATGCAAATGGATTAAAACTGCTGATCGATTGGTCGATAGAATAAATCAGTTTAATGCAACTTTCCAATATATGTACAATAAAAGAGACAGCTTGCCATAAATCATGTTTCTAAAAAATGGAATTAGATTATATCAGGGCTTAAGTATGCATGTACAAAATGCACGCATGTCTCCATAATGGTAAGTTTACTGGAATTCTACGTTAAAAGCGTTTAAATCCAATACAAGACTTGCTTAATAAGCAATATCATAACCACCATTAATTAACAATATACTGAACGTATGTTGTAAGAACGAAATTCACATCTGAGTGTGCTGATAACCCAGTCTGCAGTGTTTAATTCAGACGCTACTTTAATAATTGCAGCGTCTATCTATACAGGGTGAATAAAGCAAGTTTTTATTTTAATTAGAACATCTGCTAACATACAATGTTTCAAAACATTATACGTAACGGAAGTAATTTATATGGTATAAGCACTAGATATTCTTTAAATAACCTACGTTTTGAGGAATATAAACCTGCCGACATTTCACTGTGTGCTTCTTGAACTTGTTAGAAATATGTATAACTATAGTTATACCACAAGTACATTATATAAATATTGCGCAAATCTTTTGAATTTAACAAACCAAACAATACATCAAAACAAAATGTACAAAGTGATCATGCTGTTATACTGTATATCCATGCAATCACCGTTACCTTGTATATCGACTGTGTAGTAAGAAGTGGTCGAACTTATCATTGGGGACGAGAGCTGTCAAGTTACTGTTGATCCATGCCTTGATTACTATTCGTGGAAATATAAAAAACGCTGAACTAGGAAGTTAATGCAACATGTTATATTTATTTTATATCCATAAGATGTACACGTTGTACATGTTGTTCCGATTTTTAAGCTTACTATATAAAGAGGAGAATTACATTTAACATAAAAACATGCGCATCAGTAAGATAGTACAAGTTTTAAGAATGCATATTTTGGATTTAAGATTATAACTTAATATTTATACCTCATTCATCTTGAGTGGTATTCACAATTTATATGAATATCGCAATTGAATTGATAAAATCAGGATTCCGTATTTAATTTACTAGATAAAGATGGTTATTATAAAAATCACATACTAAAATCACTTCTGCATCCAAGAGCTGACTAACTTACTTACAGCTTTCATCTTCTTCCCCAAAAGAGCCGAAATCACAAGCACTGATAATAGAAGCTCATTCATTCTGTACGATTTGTTTTCAGAATGATTTTTTATTGGATCAAACAAGAGTACCATATGACATGTTGCATTATTTCCTTGATAGTATGGTCGAGTTATTGGCTAATGGTGACACAAAATAATGGTATACGGGATATCAAAATGTTTCTTTGTAAATTATACAAAACCCGAACACATGTTGTTGAATGAACTGTTATCAGGTCCCATTACTGTTATCGTGAATGTTGATATTTTCCTGTAAAATAACTTAATGTGTTCCTTTAAAATACGTAATGTGCATAATACGATGTTCACAATGATAACACTTTTTACTCAAACATGTAATTAATATTAACAACTTGCTCGATGATCAAAGTGCTGTTCTTTACCTTCGGCGAGTTTGAATCACGACCCAAACGTTTTCTCACACTTCGGTAGTAATTGTTATCTGGATAGTCATAAAGAAACACATATTACATAAGTTGTATAATAAGTTAATCTATATCACATTTGATGACATTTTTATTATGAGCTGTTCGAATACGGGTCTACCGGAAGTATCCCATTTACAACCTAATGCACGGCTTATATCAGAGCAATTATGCCATCACAAAATGCCGCAAACATTAAGTATGTATACGTTTGTTGTAACATATTACCCATATATATTAAGTTAAAGGACACGTAAAAAGCGCAGGTTTATTTGTTTTCAGCATTATCTTTCCATGACAACGATACTATTACTCATTTCGATTTATTTACCTGTTTGATCTATAGAAGATTTTGACAGATATTCAATTATATATTGTGTAAACACTTCATATTTTTGCATATTGTAAATGTCGCTTTCAAATTGCATCAGTTATAATATAAATAAAATAAATAAGGTTTATTTCTCTTACAATTATATCATATTATAGAAGTTCCATCTGGTTATATTCTTAATTCTTAAGAACAAGCACTGTTAAAGCTTTGTACTGACCTAGTTTACACGAAATTTCCCGCGTACAGGTATTACAAAAATTGGCGATTACTAATTTATTGTTTTTCTACAAATTTAAATACATTGTTTTGTATTTGTCAGACACAGAAACATAAAAAATAATCGAGACAAGTGAAATGTTTTTGCAATGAAATGGGTCTTAAATGTATTGGCAAGTACAAATCAACTGTTCTTCATATCAAATATTTGCCAATAAAGCGTGTATACCCCAATGGCAAAAAGTGGCATCCAATTTTTTTGTGAACGGATTAATGAACAATTATTAAGCAACATTTCAGTCAGCCGATCATATGCAACTTTCACTGACAAACTAAGACATTTCGTAATTGATATAAAACATTCTTGTGTGATTCACCACGACCCACTGATTTTCAAGTTAATTTTTCTCCATGTCTTGAAGTGTCATTGAGTGTGAATTAACCTAATATTTCAAAATGACTTGAACAATCTTTTCTTAATAATCACTTCATAGAATTTTGTATTCGGTAAAGTTTACGGACAAGTGGTCCTGTAAAAGATTTTTCAATATATGATGCGCTTTGGGTAACATTGATTATGTAGCCTTAAAAACACCACGATTTCCTCACACAACCTTTGCAAACTTATGAGCGACACCTGGGCTGCTGCAGAGTGAACTGCCACTACTTACTGGGCGCACACTCCTACTTTGAATGTTGATTCACGAACTCCTCAACCCCCTCCCCCCCCCGATGAGTGCCATATGGCTGTGATGAAGTTGCGAACTTCCATATTTTAATGTGGACGTTTTCGACACAACTGGAGTTGTTGCTTCTATTTATCAAAACTAATACTTAATTAAGTGCAGTCCGCACAGGCTAATCAGGGACGGCACTTTCCGCTTTGATGACATTTTTCGTTTCTTCTTCGTCTCTTCTTAGCAAAAATGCAATTTAGGCGGACTGCACAGGCTAATCTTGGACGACACTTTACGCACATGCATTAAGCCCGGTTTTCTCACGACGCCTACCTAATGTTTTTGTGTCGCTTGTAACAAACACGCATTGCATCTAGACGGCTGCAACTATAAACAAAACACAGCAAACAGTATGTGAACTTGTTCATCTATGAAGTTCAATTTAGTTCTTTGTTTTAAATGAGTAGACCGGCGAAGGCAGTTCACTTAATTAACTAGGATTACTACATGGTCGCTTTTTCTGCAATAAATAAATTCACATTGAAGTTAGTCATATACGAAAGTTTTCTTTTTGCATTTGAGTACTTCCAGTAGTAAATGTCTTCCAATAGTAAATACAAATATTTTAAAAGTGTGTAGTCTGTGTCGGTTGGATATTGCAATTCAATACAACATACCACATCCCCGAGTATATGACTTCGAGTCCTATTTTGATCACTTAATTTTTTATATAGCTTAGTATTCATCAACTTTGTTTTTTATGTTTTAAAATATACCAGGATAAAGTATTAAATGAAACTGTATTACAATGGCAGATTGATCGTTAATTTGAAGAAGGAATAACGTATTTGAGTGGATAAATATTACAATATAAACACAATGAACATTCAGTTGTATCTACAAATGCATCTTACTATTATAGTCAATAACGTTCTCATATTCACAAACGAGACTTTACTCTACATATAAAGACACATCATAAAACACTCGACAAACAAAGATATTGAAGAATGAAACCGGGTAATCACCTGAGAACGACCCATTCAAAGCATAGCATTTTTCATTTATACCAGTGTATGGTCACCTAAATAGCTCCTCTTAATCAGCGTAATAAAACAAACATGTAGACAAAAACAAGAATTAACTTCATAATACATTCTTTCAAATCAAACTGCAATACAAGAGAACTATCGTATTCATAGATAACCATTCACATAAAAGCCAATAAGATAAAGACTTACTTACTATAAATAAGTCAGGACATCAAATAACATGTTTGTCATCAAAACGAAAAACAAGAGGTTTAAATATATTTAGCATGAATTCAAGGCAAAGTCAGTAACATAAAAAGCAGCAAAATGTGAGTAGATGTATGAGATATTCGCTCTTTTAAGTATGTGTTTGCCAATGTGCAGCCAAAACATATCAATTGACAAATAATCTCAAAATCTTAAAATGTATGTATCGGTCAATTTGTCCAATCTGCATACTTGTGGCATATTTCACAGAAATGATTTGATGATTTAGTAATAATTCGTGTACGTTAGAGTTTGTTGTCGAATAACCCAAGGCCGTAAGTTTAGATGCGTAGGGATTAAATCACGAGTGCGAAGCACGAGTGATTTGAAACCACGCATCTAAACGTCCGATATTTAAGAGCGCAAGAGCGCAAGCCGTTGTCGATCCTGTAACATAAAAAAGTTACATAATACATTTTTGGTTGAATACAAAATTCTTTTTTTTATCAAAATATCCTAATAAATGTCCTTAGAATATCATGTTCATTTTTTCAATTGTAACACAAAAAACCAGCTGTGTTTGTGAAACACAATGCCCGTCAAAAATCAAAGGACCGGAACAAAACTCGAACCGGATATGTAATTCATATAGGTAGACAAACACACCACAAATAAGGTCAATATCTGCGTGCGTTTAGAAAAACAGTGTAAAACTAGTATTCTATAGAACATGTCTAAGTTCATGATTTCGTGTTTTTGGTAATCGACAAAATTAAAAAAAAAATTGTTTCAGATTTGCACATGTTCCTTGTAGTTATGGTATTTGTGAGGAAACAGTTATACTGAACATTTACCATGCTCTTAAATATCCATTATGTGCATGTTTCGACGATTTAAAAACCTACAAATAATAAAGCGTTTCAACGCGAAACGATTGAATAATTTGGAGAGTTTTGTTGTTGTCGTTATATTGTGTGATACTACGAGGATCGCTTATATAAAGTTTGAAATTACATCTCTAATGGTATGAGCACGGATGGCCGAGAGGTCAAAGCTGTAGAATTTTTCTCCAGTGCTCCAGGGGTCAGTTGTTCGAACCCCGTGGAGGGTTACTTTTTGTTCTTACCTTAATTGTATTCTTGTTGTTTTACTAGAGCTTTCTAGACCCCAATGTTTGCATTTATCAATATAAAGCATTTACTGATAAACTTCAATTAATGCCAAAATCTGTGAAAAGGCCCCTCTAAACTATAATTGTAGAAAATTCAACCAAAAAGGATAAATTGACAAGTGTTTTATATTTTGACAACTTTTTTACATCACCGATATGTGCCCCACTGTATTGATTGTTATATAAGCTGTAGAAAATTAACATACTTAACAAAAAAAAATACGAAAAATTATCATTCCATGAACTATATATATTATATACGAGACATCAATATATGCCTCTTAAGTACGTTACTACAGTTAACATGTTCGTTTGAATATTTATGGGAAAAATTGTTGATACTGTTTCCTCGTTTTTATCGGCCTTAATACCCCTAACATACGTTACTGCGTACTATCGCGTTGTCGCATTGTCGCCATTGTTCTGTCGCATTGTCGCCGTCGAATTGTCGCACTGTTGTTATCGTACTATCGCACTATCGCATTGTCGCCCTCTGGATTTTAATGTGTAACCACGATGTCCCTAACGGTATTCCGTACCGAATATACTGTAATTATGAAAACTTAACAACCTTTTTTTCAAGTAATGTTATATACCAGTCGTGATATTTCATTCAATATAAACTAATAATTGTAACAAAATACGGTATTTTAGAACTTTTCTTTTTTCGTCAATCTGGTTGAACTTTAAGAACTTGTGGAATGGTGCCGAACTTGAGGTAAGAATCTTAATACTATATACATTTATTTTTCGTTATGTTTTTATTTGCAAAATTGTCACTGAATAAACTGTTTAAAGTTATTTATTAAAGCCTCATATTGATCATTGAACCACGTTACGTATTGTTTTTGCACTGAATCATTGAATGAAAGACACTTTGGTTGATCGTAAAATCAGACAACTACTTGATTATTTTTTATTTTTTAAAACATGATTCACTGTCTAATATGTGTTGTTGTATCTACATTGTATGAATGTTTAGTTCATTATTAACGCCTGTTAATATATTGCTGCTTGCGTAGAGCGAAGTGTACGGCGCCTTAAACTCTCCTCTTTCAAAAGCATCTTCCGCACATTCGTATTGTCCAACCGAAAGCGGACGTTTGTGGCACGTGGGAGCGACTTCGCAAGTACATTATCGGCGCTGTAACAGAAGGAAAGAAGTTACACACACTGAGCGCAATGGAGAACCACATCACTGACGCGCGCCCTTGTTAAATTAATTTCAACTTAATTGCTTGTTAACCTATCAATTTAAATAATAATGTAATGTAATGTTCCCATATTTTGCATGTTTAATTAAAATGCCAGTGAAAATGAAAACCAAAGTGGACATTGATATTGATAATTAATTCATGCTCATATTTTTACAGGAAAGAAATGTTTACTTAGACTGCGTGGAGCTGGCGTAACTAGAAATCGTTAATTGACGAACACTTCAATGCCCTACCTGGCATCCGGTATGCAGCAGCTATTAATTAAAAAAAAGTAAATTGTGCGCAAATATTTATTTACACTTATTTCATTAGTGCCGATACTTGCCGCTGGATTATCTGCAGCACGGCGCGACTACTTGCGTGACAACGTGCGCTCTATATTGTCAGCTCGGGTTCGCGAAGGCTTTCCGTGTTAGACAGCATGTGGCATTTGTATTGTTGCTAAAGTGTTACATTTAACCAAAAATGGTAAATATATGATGTATTGTGCACGTTTGTTTGTATCACAAAAAGATTGAATGAGAAGGCGATTATTTAAATTAAAAAAAAGTTTACGGTATTCAACTGTGTGAAGAAAATCATAAATTAATATTAACACAATATATGACATAACCAAACAGTAACAAATTAACGTCATCGGTATCAAAAAGAAAAACATTGAAATTATCAATCAATGATATTGACATTACAAATAGAAAAGATATCCGTAGTGAATTAAAAAAAACAAGATATGTGTTTGTCAGAAACACTAAGTCTACATCTGCGCCGCTTAGAAGCTATATATTTTACGTTTGACCTTGAAGGATGACTTTGACCTTGACCGTTCACCACACAAAATGTGCAGCTCCATGAGATACACATGCATGCCAAATATCAAGTTGCTATCTTCAATATTGCAAAAGTTATGGCAAATGTTAAAGTTTGACGCAAAAAAACACACAAACAAACAAAACCAACAGACAGGGCAAAAACAATATGTCCCCCACTAAAGTGGTGGGGGACATAAAAACTCCGTACGACATGACGTCAAAATTACGTCGTAATGACGCTCGTCTCAGCGTTACATAGGTTCACGAAAAAAGAAATGATTATAGGCTATAGGAAGAAACGTACGAGGTTCTATACATATTTCGAACCGGAAAAGAACGTACGTACTGAAAATGGAAAAAAGTAAAAATAAAAAAAAATTGTCAATAAGGCTGGTTTTCTCATGGCGCGATTCATATGGTTTCATTTTAGACAATTATTTCGCAGTATGATGGCAACAATCATGACCCTTTCCATGTTCTAAGACCGGCACAGCTGGTTCTGCAAAAGGCAATACAAAGGAAACCCTGATGAGGCTTTTTACCGAAATTAACACAGACTAAACGATTTCGACGTTCATGTTGTTGTAAATAATGTTGTAATTACTCAATAGTACTTGTGTTGTTTGAAACTTTTCTATACGTTTGACAATGACCATTTTGTACCCGTTAAACCTTACCATAGCAATAGAATTGGCGTAATTTTATAAAAAACGAGCCGCTGAGTCCAAATAAACCATGAAAGTATGTTACAAGTAATGTTTATTTTTAGAGTGTATTTAAATAAATTAGTTGTGCAAGCTATATAAACCAGAGGGGGTAATCACGTGACAAACAAGATGGCGAAGTCAATGCCGAGGCAGGTATTTTTCGTCGTTTTATACCCTTTATTACTTGTATTATTATTTTTTTATTCCGCTCACTTTCCAGCCATATTAGAAAGAAAGTTACTGGCTTTTATTTCGAGGTAATATTCGCTCTATATCTCGACTTTACTCGGTGCAAAATTTCTTAGCGGGATGACCTAATTAGGGCTCCACTAAAAAAATTTGCACCGAGTAAAGTCGAGATATAAAGCGAATTAAAATACGAAGTAAACGCTAATCACCTTCTTACTGATATGGCTGGAAAGTGAGCGTCATTAAAAAAAATAAACAGAAGTAATAAAGGGTATAAAACGGCGAAAAATAACTGTCTCGATATGGACGTCGCCATCTTGTCTATCACTTGATTATCCCCTCTGTAAACGTGCAATAGCAAATTGCCACCCTATAGGGTATCGCAGTTATATAACACAGTTTAACTCTCCGAATTATGTCATATGTATTGATCATTTGAGCAGATACGAGTAAAGGGAACTCTTAATTAGGTAAGAATAATTTAAATAAGTCAATATAAATTTAAACATAAATTGTGTGCTTGCATACGATATTACGTACTTATTTATGAATTATTGAGGCTGTTGTTTATTTTGCTGCTCGTAATCTAACATGAGTATAGAACATGCCGTGCTATAATTAGAACTTTTTATCCAGACATCATTATTCTTTGATATTATGAAAATCCTGACTTAACATTTCTGGTTAAAGACATCGCAAACATAAAGTATATATGCTATTAGTTTAGTTGAAACATATTTATTTGAGCTCGATTGCATCGAAAGCCAATGACTTATATAAACGCTCTTGAGTCCGTTTCCTGGGCCTAGAACCAGTACTTGGTGTCTTTGGGGGAGATCTAAAGAATGTTCTTACAGTGGGAATCCAACCCTTGACCTCCTGGTCGCTAGGCGGACACAATATCCATTACACCACGGCGACCTATATCGAACTATATATATTCTATTAAACATGTCAGAAATAAAATTTGTTTTTCAAAGGAAAAACAATATGTGAAGGTTAACGATGCCGCTTTAATATGCAAATGGATTAAAACTGCTGATCGATTGGTCGATAGAATAAATCAATTTAATGCAACTTTCCAATATATGTACAATAAAAGAGACAGCTTGCCATAAATCATGTTTCTAAGAAATGGAATTAGATTATATCAGGGCTTAAGTATGCATGTACAAAATGCACGCATGTCTCCATAATGGTAAGTTTACTGGAATTCTACGTCAAAAGCGTTTAAATCCAATACAAGACTTGCTTAATAAGCAATATCATAACCATCATTAATTAACAATATACTGAACGTATGTTGTAAGAACGAAATTCACATCTGAGTGTGCTGATAACCCAGTCTGCAGTGTTTAATTCAGACGCTACTTTAATATTTGCAGCGTCTATCTATACAGGGTGAATAAAGCAAGTTTTTATTTTAATTAGAACATCTGCTAACATACAATGTTTCAAAACATTATACGTAACGGAAGTAATTTATATGGTATAAGCACTAGATATTCTTTAAATAACCTACGTTTTAAGGAATATAAACCTGCCGACATTTCACTGTGTGCTTCTTGAACTTGTTAGAAATATGTATAACTATAGTTATACCACAAGTACATTATATAAATATTGCACAAATCTTTTGAATTTAACAAACCAAACAATACATCAAAACAAAATGTACAAAGTGATTCTGCTGTTATACTGTATATCCATGCAATCACCGTTACATTGTATATCGACTGTGCAGTAAGAAGTGGTCGAACTTATAATTGGGGACGGGAGCTGCCAAGTTACTGTTGATCCATGCCTTGATTACTATTTGGGGAAATATAAAAAAAACACGCTGAACTAGGAAGTTAATGCAACATGTTGTATTTATTTTATATCCATAAGATGTACAAGTTGTACATGTTGTTCCGATTTTTAAGCTTACTATATAAAGAGGAGAATTACATTTAACATAAAAACATGCGCATCAGTAATGCCTTGGTCACACTGTCACGAATCAGAGCTACGAACGAGCTACGAATACTTATCGGCACAGTTCGTAGCTATCCTTACTGAACCGTGGCTCTCCGTACTTGATCCGTGATCAGTCGTAGTAGTTTTTGGATGTCCATAGCGACTCTTGACAAATTTTGAACATGTTCAAAAATTGCTACGAATTTATCGACCGTAGCGTATCCGTAGCAGTCCGTACTGATCCGTACTAGTTCGTAACGACACCGTAGTCGTCCGTACCTTTTCGTAGGCCAAAAGATTTTCAAGGACTTCTACGGATTGATACGAAGAAGTACGGAGCAGTACGGTTACGGTACGTATTAGCTACGATTAGTCCACGGATATACGACGGAAAGCCACGGTTCTAGTACGTTTTAATACGGATAGGCAGGAATTTGCACGATCTTGTACGATGTACTACATTTCAGCACGAAACAGTACGGACATTACGGTCCATTACAATAAATTGCTACTGAAATACATCATTGACATTATAAAACAACCGTACTTGCATTTGTTGAGTTCACAATCATGAACCGCCAGCAAATTGCGTTTGCGATACATTTGTTACACTTGGATATTAATATGGCACAAAATGCAGAGGCCGCAGTCGAGCTGCTTGACGATATGCACATGAAATAATGATTCAATATCGTATAACTAGTATAGCTTTGTGCTTAAGGTTACGTATTTTGAAAATATTAGAATTTGAACTAACTAGTAGCACATTTTTTTATTACTTGCAGGTAAGTGTCTGCCTCATATGCATTTGAATCTTGCTCTTACTTTTACGTGATTAATTAATTGTTAAATTAATAGCCGACATAATAAAATACAATATTAATCATACTTTCCTAAGCCTAATCTATATTTGTACATCAATAATTACATACTTTATCAGGTCAGAGAAGAAAAAGGAGGTGGTGGATAAGAGACTGGCTTTTAAGACGACCCGGCTCTTAGTTTTGGATGGAGGAGGTAGACTCTTCCCCCGACACGGCTGATTCCATTATTTCTGTTAAGCGCTGTTGCTGTCGTGTTCTCTTTTTAGGAGGCATTCTGTGTATGACAATACAAGAGGCTGTAGGCGCAATGTTCAATCGTAGCTCGTTCCTACCTGCCCGTACCAGTCCGTCGCAATTCCCACTGCTTCGTAGTGGACCGTTCTAGTTCGTACATACCCGTACTAGACCGTAGCGGATCCGTAGATAGATCGTACTGATTCGCGTAGCAACGTACTTAATCGTACCAGACCGTAGCGGATACCTAGTTTGATCGCACCGACTCGTGGCGCTCCGTACTTAATCGCGTCGATCTGTAGCAGTCCGTACCTTTCCGTGTTCGTTTTCCAACATTTTGATGGTAGATTCGTTGTGCTCCGTACTGAAATCGTAGCGGCCTACGAATTTTGACAATTTCGTAGTCATTCGTAGCCGATTGAATCGTAGCTCATTCGTAGCTCTGATTCGTGACAGTGTGACCGAGGCATAAGAAAGTACAAGTTTTAAGAATGCATATTTTGGATTTAAGATTATAACTTAATATTTATACCTCATTCATCTTGAGTGGGGTTCACAATTTATATGAATATCGCAATTAAATTGATAAAATCAGGATTCCGTATTTAATTTACTAGATAAAGATGGTTATTATAAAAATCACATACTAAAATCACTTCTGCATCCAAGGGCTGACTAACTTACTTACAGCTTTCATCTTCTTCCCCAAAAGAGCCGAAATCACAAGCGCTGATAATAGAAGCTCAATCATTCTGTACGATTTGTTTTCCGAATGATTTTTTATTGGATCAATCAAGATTTATACAGTACCAAATGACATGTTGCATTATTTCCTTAATAGTATGGTCGAGTTATTGGCTAATGGTGACAGAAAATAATGGTATACGGACTATCAAAATGTTTCTTTGTAAATTATACACAACCCGAACACATATATTGTTGTTGAATGAACTGTTATCAGATCCCATTACTGTTATCAGGAATGTTGATATTTTCCTGTAAAATAACTGAATGTGTTCCTTTAAAATACGTAATGTGCATAATACGATATTCACAATGATAAAACTTTTTACTCAAACATGTAATTAATATTAACAACTTGCTCGATGATTAAAGTGCTGTTCTTTACCTTCGGCGAGTTTGAATCACGACCCAAACGTTTTTCTCACACTTCGGTAGTTATTGTTATCTGGATTGTCATAAAGATACACATATAACATTAAGTTGTATAATAAGTTAATCTACATCACATTTAATGACATTTTTATTATGAGCTGTTCGAATACGGGTCTACCGGAAGTATCCCATTTACAACCTAATGCACAGCCTAATATCAGAGCAATTATGCCATCAAAAATGCCGCAAACATTAAGTATGTATACGTTTGTTGTAACATATTACCCATATATATTAAGTTAAAGGACACGTAAAAAGCGCAGGTTAATTTGTTTTCAGCATTTTCTTTCCATGATAACGATACTATTACTCATTTCGATTTATTTACCTGTTTGATCTATAGAAGATTTTGACAGATATTCAATAATATATTGTGTAAACACTTCATATTTTTGCATATTGTAAATGCCGCTTTCAAATGGCATCAGTTATAATATAAATAAAATAAATAAGGTTTATTTCTCTTACAATTATATCATATTATAGAAGTTCCATCTGGTTATATTCTTAATTCTTAAGAACAAGCACTGTTAAAGCTTTGTACTGACCTAGTTTACACGAAATTTCCCGCGTACAGGTATTACAAAAATTGGCGATTAATAATTTATTGTTTTTCTACAAATTTAAATACATTGTTTTGTATTTGTCAGACACAGAAACATAAAAATTAATCGAGACAAGTGAAATGTTTTTGCAATGAACTGGGTCTTAAATGTATTGGCAAGTACAAATCAACTGTTCTTCATATCAAATATTTGCCATTATAGCGTGTATACCCCAATGGCAAAAAGTGGCATCCAATTTTTTGTGAACGGATTAATGAACAATTATTAAACAACATTTCAGTCAGCCGATCATATGCAACTTTCACTGACAAACTAAGACATTTCGTAATTGATATAAAACATTCTTGTGTGATTCACCACGACCCACTGATTTTCAAGTTAATTTTTCTCCATGTCTTAAAGTGTCATTGAGTGTGAATTAACCTTATATTTCAAAATGACTTGAACACTCTTTTCTTAATAATCACTTCATAGAATTTTGTATTCGGTAAAGTTTACGGACAAGTGGTTCTGTAAAAGATTTTTCAATATATGATGCGCTTTGGGTAACATTGATTATGTAGCCTTAAAAACACCACGATTTCCTCAAACAACTTTTGCAAACATATGAGCGACACCTGGCCTGCTGCAGAGTGAACTGCCACTACTTACTGGGCGCACACTCCTACTTTGAATGTTGATTCACGAACTCCTCAACCCCCCGATGAGTGCCATATGGCTGTGATGAAGTTGCGAACTTCCATATTTTAATGTGGACGTTTTCGACACAACTGGAGTTGTTGCTTCTATTTATCAAAATACTAATACTAAATTAAGTGCAGTCCGCACAGGCTAATCAGGGACGGCACTTTCCGCTTTGATGACATTTTTCGTTTCTTCTTCGTCTTTTCTTAGCAAAAATGCAATTTAGGCGGAAAGTGTCGTCCCTGATTAGCCTGTGCGGACTGCACAGGCTAATCTTGGACGACACTTTACGCACATGCATTAAGCCCGGTTTTCTCACGACGCCTACCTAATGTTTTTGTGTCGCTTGTAACAAACACGCATTGCATCTAGACGGCTGCAACTATAAAAAAACACAGTAAACAGTATGTGAACTTGTTCATCTATGAAGTTCAATTTAGTTCTTTGTTTTAAATGAGTAGACCGGCGAAGGCAGTTCACTTTATTAACTAGGATTACTACATGGTCGCTTTTTCTGCAATAAATAAATTCACATTGAAGTTAGTCATATACGAAAGTTTTCATTTTGCATTTGAGTACTTCCAGTAGTAAATGTCTTCCATTAGTAAAAAGAAATATTTTAAAAGTGTGTAGTCTGTGTCGGTTGGATATTGCAATTCAATACAACATACCACATCCCCGAGTATATGACTTCGAGTCCTATTTTGATCACTTAATTTTTTATATAGCTTAGTATTCATCAACTTCGTTTTTTATGTTTTAAAATATACCAGGATAAAGTATTAAATGAAACTGTATTACAATGGCAGATTGATCGTTAATTTGAAGAAGGAATAACGTATTTGAGTGGATAAATATTACAATATAAACACAATGAACATTAAGTAGTATCTACAAATGCATCTTACTATTATAGTCAATAACGTTCTCATATTCACAAACGAGACTTAACGCTACATATAAATACACATCATAAAACACTCGACAAACAAAGATATTGAAGAATGAAACCGGGTAATCACCTGAGAACGGCCCATTCAAAGCATGGCATTTTTCATTTATACCTGTGTATGGTCAGTGGTCACCTAAATAGCTCCTCTTATTCAGCGTAATAAAACAAATATGTAGACAAAAACAAGAATTAACTTCATAATACACACTTTCAAATCAAACTGCAATACAAGAGAACTATCGTATTCATAGATAACCATTTACAATGAAACCATTGATATAAGATAAAGACAGCAACTTACTTAATATAAATAAGTCAGGACATCAAATAACATGGTTGTCATCAAAACGAAAAACAAGAGGTTTAAATATATTTAGCATGACTACAAGGCAAAGTCAGTAACATAAAAAGCAGCAAAATGTAAATAGATGTATGAGATATTCGCTTTTTAAAGTATGTGTTTGCCAATGTGCAGCCAAAACATATCAATTGACAAATAATCTCAAAATCTTAAAAAGTATGTATCGGTCAATTTGTCCAATCTGCATACTTGTGGCATATTTCACAGAAATGATTTGCTGATTAAGAAATAATTCGTGTACGTTAGAGTTTGTTGTCGAATAACCAAAGGCCGTAAGTTTAGATGCGTAGGGATTAAATCACGAGCGCGAAGCACGAGTGATTTGAAACCACGCATCTAAACGTCCGATATTTAAGAGCGCAAGAGCGCAATCCGTTGTCGATCCTGTAACATAAAAAAGTTACATAATACATTTTTGGTTAAATACAAAATTCTTTTTTTTATCAAAATATCCTAACTAATGTCCTTAGAATATCATGTTCATTTTTTCAATTGTAACACAAAAACCCAGCTGTGTTTGTGAAACACAATGCCCGTCAAAAATCAAAGGACCGGAACAAAACTCGATCCGGATATGTAAGTCTTATAGGTAGACAAACACACCACAAATAAGGTCAATATCTGCGTGCGTTTAGAAAAACAGTGTAAAACTAGTATTTTATAGAACATGTCTAAGTTCATGGTTTCGTGTTTTTGGTAATCGACAAAATTTAAAAAAAAATGTTTCAGATTTGCACATGTTCCTTGTAGTTATGGTATTTGTGAGGAAACAGTTATACTGAACATTTACCATGCTCTTAAATATCCATTATGTGCATGTTTCGACGATTTAAAAACCTACAAATCATAAAGCGTTTCAACGCGAAACGATTGAATAATTTGGAGAGTTTTGTTGTTGTCGTTATATTGTGTGATACTACGAGGATCGCTTATATAAAGTTTGAAATAACATCTCTAATGATATGAGCACGGATGGCCGAGAGGTCAAAGCTGTAGAATTTTTCTCCAGTGCTGCAGGGGTCAGTTGTTCGAACCCCGTGGAGGGTTACTTTTTGTTCTTACCTTAATTGTATTCTTGTTGTTTTACTAGAGCTTTTTAGACCCCAATGTTTGCATTTATCAATATAACGCATTTACTGATAAACTTCAATTAATGCCAAAATCTGTGAAAAGGCCCCTCTTAACTATAATTGTAGAAAATTCAACCAAAAAGGATAAATTGACAAGTGTTTTATATTTTGACAACTTTTTACATCACCGATATGTGCCCCACTGTATTGATTGTTATATAAGCTGTAGAAAATTAACATACTTAACAATAAAAAAATACGAAAAATTATCATTCCATGAACTATATATATTATATACGAGACATCAATATATGCCTCTTAAGTATGTCCACGGCCAATGACGCTGTAGTATGAGTACAGATAAATACGTAATAAAATCGAAAATACCGCATTGGTTTAATGCTGATTGTTAAAACGCAAAAGACATATTTTTCAGATCGAAACAATAATTTTACAACCAGCCAAATGACACAACGCGTTTAAATTGTTTAAAAGCTATGCAGTCATACTGTGTTTGTAAGAGAAAAGTTAAATATAATCGCAATATCATAGAGCAACGTCGTCTTAAACTTATGAGTTAATCCGATTCCAGAAAATTCTGAAATTCAAGAAATTCAAAGACGGTAATACAAATAAAAGCAAAATAAATGTAAATAAATATGTAAATTAATTTAAAGAAATGTCTGCAACGCCAAAAGAAAATTGTTGACAGTGCAATAATGCAGATTCAGCTGAAGGCATAAATATTGATTCTCTCGATGATCCAATACGACCGATGAAATTATGAAGACGATATCTTCGATGTCCCGAAATTAAAGGGCTTGTGTGGACGGTAACGTTGCGGACTTTTTTGTTGATCTTAGGGAATGTATTTCCCCATACCTAGTAAAAATATTCAATTATTTAATCGATAACAGCGCACATCCTGAGTCCTGGACTTAAGGCTCAAATGTCCCTTTGTTAAAAAGGGTTATAAATGTAATCCGGCAATTTATAGAGGGATATCTCTAGTTAATTTTCTGGCTTAAATATTTTCCTTAGCGCTGCGCAACCGTCGAAATAATTGGTGCGATAATGAATCCATTTTTAATGGATGTCTGTTTGGTTTCAGAAACTATCGTAGTTCGTCTGACTGATGTTTATTCTACATAGTATGATTCAGAAGGTTTGAGCGAATAATTAAAAACTATTTTTGTACCTTTGTAGACTATAAAAAAGCATCTGATACTGTCATCTATGATGCCCTATGAATTAAACTTGTGATCTCAGGTAACAGCTGTAGAATGCATGATTAATATGCTGAAATCTATAAATTCAAATGTTAAATTTTGTATAAAGTGTTCATGTTCAATGTCAAACTCAGAATTAACAGTATCCAGATTAAGTTTGCAAATCCAGATTATTTGCAAACTTTTTTTTTTTATTTATTGAACAAGTGTTATGAAAATTTGCATATTTGTAGGGGGCATTGAGAAAATACATATAATTGAAAAAAAAAGAGTTAAAATGTTTTTGGAAAGTAGAATTATTTGATGATAAAGTTGCCATCCCCCGTTGGATCCCAACGGGGTTTTGGCTCCCCCGTTAAGAATTGCAATTCTCCAACAGGTGTTTTTTCCAGACGGGAGAATTTCACCTATATTTTACAAAAAATGTAATTTAAATATTATGCTTTGTTTTCTGTTTCAATTTTTACAAATACACATGTTTACGTTATAATTGTAAGAAATATGTACTTTAATAAGAAAATAAATTGTTTGTAGATTTTCTTCGCCCGTGGGGTTTTGACGGGGGATCCCGTCAATCTCCCATATCCATTAAACTCCAACGGAGTTTTCACGGGGGACCCCGTCAATCCCCCATTAAAATTAAACCCCAATGGGAGTTTGACGGGGGATCCCCGTTTAACTCCAATTTATAAAGAACTCCAATGGGAGTTTGACCAGAGAAGGGAGGGGGGATCAGACTTCAATAAACAGTTTATACCCATTGCAATATATTCCATTGTATAAAGAGTAAAAGACACCAAACTTTATTAAATAATTGATGTTTTCTTTTTAAGGTGTCAAAATCAATTTATAATTTTTGAATTTTCTTAACTCGGTACGTTACGTTGAATAAAATGTCTTTTTGAAAGAGATTAGACCCACATATTGCTATTTCTGGAAAGATGAATTTAAAACGTTCCATAATTTTGAAAGACTATATAAATAATATAGTGACTTATCTCGAAAATATATTACATTTACCTTTTGATAATCCAAACGTTGCTTTTATCCTTTTCTGTGATGATAAATACAATCCAGAAAGACAATAACATTGGAAGCATAATTATTGTCATTCGGAATTGTATTTCTTTTGCTGTTTATTCCCGTGTAACAGTTTTGGAGGTTTTTTTCCTAGAAATTTAGCTTGCAAACATTTTCGGTGCAATGTCGTACCTTAGTGTATCGGTTACATTCCACAAGTTGTTTTTTTTACACAAAATGCCTGAATAGGGCAGTGTGTTAGGTTCATTGTTTTGTTTTATGGTACACACCACTTCTCCAATAGAATCGGTGATGTTTAAATACATTTGAGTTATATTTGCAGTTTCAGTTATTAACTGTTTTGTTTTCTGATAAGGATATGATATCCCAGACGTTAGTTCCTGTGCTGTCTTTTTCCCTCTAAACAAACAGACATATAACACCAAGGACTTATATCACTTTTCATTATTGTGTATAAAATACAAAATACCACACACAACTGAAATATTTGATATAACCCATATAAGCAGTATGATTTCCTTTCTAAATGTAATAAAAACTTAATTTTCAATCATGAACTAGTAGTTTCAGGAAAACAGGAAACCAAGAAAAAATGTGAAACCAACAAAGGCATAGAATTGTGAAATATGCAAGCCAGAGTTCTCGACTTATGATTGTTGAACGCTGCTCTTCTATACACCACAACCTACCTTTGTTCGAAGTTTGATGTAAATGGGCCTTATTGTAATTACGTTATGACCCGGACAATAAAAAAGTGAGATAAATAAAGTAATGAAGGGGCTATAGCACTGAACTTCTCATCAGTGAGATCTTTCCATATATGCATATATAAAGCATATATGAAGTTTCATGTGAATAGGTGATATAGTTAAAGACTAATACTCCGGACAAAGTACTGGAAGCTGCCCGACCCCAGGCATGACATAATTAATCCCTTAATATGGACTCCATTGGTCATTGTCGACTCGGGTACTACTTACGTGTACCCCGGGTACTCTTAAGTATACTTACATGTACCCCGGGTACGGTAAATATACTAAATCGTACCCGGTCGATATTAGACTGTACTCGAGTTGTATTCCCGCCTAAAATCCTATGTCGTAAAACTCGCTACCGATTATCTTAAACAAACTTCTATTAAAAAAAAAACTGCCTCAACATGCTTTGTGAGTATGAGTTTCGATAATATAGAGGCCATTTTACAGAAAATTGACATAAATGTGAAAATATTTAATTAAAAACAAGATGTGTTTGTGAAACACAATGTCCCCCTATATGACATTTGACCTTGACCTTGTGAAGGATGACCTTGACCTTTCACCACTCAAAATGTGCAGCTCCATGAGATACACATGCATGCCAAATATCAAGTTGCTATCTTCGTGAAACACAATGTCCCCCTATATGACGTTTGACCTTGAAGGATGACCTTGACCTTGTGAAGGATGACCTTGACCTTTCACCACTCACAATGTGCAGCTCCATGAGATACACATGCATGCCAAATATCAAGTTGCTATCTTCAATATTGCAAAAGTATTCATAAAATGAGCGATTTGGGCCACATATATTTGACCTCTGACCTTGAAGGATGACCTTGACCTTTCACCACTCAAAATGTGCAGCTTATGAGATACACATGCATGCCAAATATCAAATTGCTATCTTCAATATTGCAAAAGTATTTATAAAATAAGCGATTTGGGCCTCATATATTTGACCTCTGACCTTGAAGGATGACCTTGACCTTTCACCACTCAAAATGTGCAGCTCCATGAGATACACATGCATGCCAAATATCAAGTTGCTATCTTCAATAATGCAAAAGTATTCATAAAATGAGCGATTTTGGCCACATATATTTGACCACTGACCTTAAAGGATGACCTTGACCTTTCACCACTCAAAATCTGCAGCTTATGAGATACACAAGCATATGAAGTTGCTATCTTCAATATAGCAAAAGTTATTGCAAAATGTTAAAGTTGGCGCAAACAGACAGACCAACAGACAGACCAACAGACAGGGCAAAAACAATATGTCCCCCACTACTATAGTGGGGGACATAAAAATAGCCGACAACGACCGATTAAGCTTTAAATTTCCCGGGTACGTTTTAGTATATTTACCGTACCCGGGGTACATGTAAGTATACTTAAGAGTACCCTGGGTACATGTAAGTAGTACCCGAGCCGACAATGACCAATCGAGCCTTAATATGCCCTGTATTTGACAGACATATAAAAGAGACAAATGGAAAGGATGAAAAAAACAACACAGCAGTAATTAGTTTTATCAGAGACATAGATAACAGAGATAGGCAGCTCGCCAAATATCGGCAAACTCTCGCGCATCCAGTGGTTTTGGCGAGATAGGTTTAATTTTAGTCTGTGCAATAAAAGAATGCATGAACATAGTTTTTACAATTTAATGATATTTCATCAAAACTTCATCATTCATAAACACATATCAATACAACTGGCATAAAAAATAAGCAATTTATTACACGTATTAAGCAAGTTGTTGATATTACAAAATTAATAACATATCGGGAGAAAACAGCTAATATTCTGCAGTGATGCAGGCAACAAACATGTAAGCATAAGAGCCATTATCGTATGGGGCAGGGTAGCAATTTTGCTGAAGAAAATTCATAATCACATAAGAATTTTTCATCATGGAGATTGGACTATAAATGCGACTGAGAGTGTTAACATGTTTGTATCATAGTCATGTAAGGAAAAAGCCCCGCCCCTTGGTGGCCATGTTTTTCATGATATCATTGGGACACTCTATAGAGTGTTGAAAAGGTTTTTCGAATCCTGGACAATCGCTCCTACGGACAATCGCTCCAACGCTTAATTTGACAAGGCGGACAGTCGCTCCTACGATGTTTTGACAGGGCGGACAGTCGCTCCTACGATGTTTTAACAGGGCGGAAAGTCGCTCCTACGATGTTTTGACAGGGCGGACAGTCGGTCCTACATTATTTTGCCAACCCGGACAATCACTCCTACATTATTTTGTCAACCCGGACAATCGCTCCTACATTATTTTTGACTCCACGGCAAAACATATTATTCGCTGATCAAAGGCTTACACCTATAATTAACCTACAATTAAAATTGCCAACCTGTTGACAGAAAGCCAATTTAATTAACATGAGCCGATCAATTTGATTTTAATTAATTAATTTACTTACTGACAAACTATGTTACAGTTTGTCGATTCTGTAAATATAAGGTAGTTAAGAGGGCACTTTGGACAATGGTTCCTACATTATTCCTATCGGGGACATTCGTTCCTATATTACATTTATTGGAATAAGTGCCATTTTGCGAATGGAATAAACATAAAAACCGCATTAAATCAATAATTGCTATAACAACAATGGTAGTATCAATCGATAATGACCACTTTGACACCTATGATGTGCGAACCGTGCATAAAGATTACAGAATGGCGTCACATTAAAGGGGCCTTTTCACAGATTTTGGCATGTTTTGAAGTTTGTCATTAAATGCTTATATTGATAAATGTAAACATTAAATTTTAAAAGCTCCAGTAAAAAATCAAAAATAAAATTTAAAAAAGGAAAACAATAGCAGCCCGCAGCAGGACTCGAAGTAAAAAACGCATTAGCCAACTGAGCTATCCTGCCAAGGATACATAAGATGCGTATTTTACACCTTATATCATCGTAGTTTCACAAATTTAAACGACATCACTAGAACTTTCCAAATTATTCAATCGCTTCAATCAATTATTCATTGAATACAAAATTCATGAAATGCAACATAATGGCGAATTCAAATGTACAGACATTTTCGATTTCAAATTTAAATATCTGGCTTATTTTGCATTTTTCGACACAAGTTGGCAATTTTAATTGTCGGTTAATCATAGGTGTTAGCCTTTGATCGGCGTACACTACATTTTGCCGTTGAGTCAAAATAATGTAGGAGCGACTGTCTGGGTTGACAAAATAATGTAGGAGCGATTGTCCGGGTTGGCAAAATAATGTAGGAGCGACTGTCCGCCCTGTCAAAACATCGTAGGAGCGACTGTCCGCCCTTGCAAAACATCGTAGGAGCGACTGTCCGCCCTGTCAAAACATCGTAGGAGCGACCGTCCGCCCTATCAAATTTAGCGTAAGAGCGATTGTCTGTAGGAGCGATTGTCCGGATACCAGGTTTTTCTATAGCTATATATAGACATATAAGGAAAAATGTCCCACCCCCTGGTGCCCATGTTTTTGAACCAACCGGAACCATTTTTTAACTTGCCCAAGATATCATTTTGACAAATCTTCTGACCAAGTTTCATGATGACGGACAATAAACCGGAACAATTTTTTAACTTGTCCAAGATTTCATTTGGAAAAATGTTCTGACCAAATTTCATGAAGTTTGGACAATTAATGTGGCCTCAAGATTGTTTACAAGGCAAATGTTGACGCCACACAACACGCACTCCATGACTGCCAAAAGGCGATCAAAAAAGCTCACCATTATCACATTGTGCTCAGGTGAGCTAAAGGGCAAAAAGATAATCACTAGAAATTTGTTCCCACAAAAAATGGTTCTGGGCAACTTCCTAACCATGAACATATTCAGTAGTGTGTCCTGCTTCATTAACACATACTTTTATCCTTAAATATGTTTTGCCATGCTTTGATCTGAATGTAAAAAGCGAATGTCCAGGTCTCTAGCGTGCGTATTGACAATAAATTGCTTTGGATCACTTCGTTCAGTATGTAACATTCAACCCTGATAGGCACAGTGATCTCAACTTGACAGTCTCCAACGTCAGCTGAGTCTGGTTCTGTTGTTGACGATGACTAACCACACTGAGTTGCTTTGTCTCCATACAATGCAGTGTTGAGAGAAGTATCATCCTCAGTTCTCAGTTATGGATTCATCCTCATCGAGCAAGAAACCATCCTCAAGCGCTGTTGGGGATGATTCATCATGTCGAGATGGCTTGTGCTTCTTCTGCACCCCATTACTCAGTCACTCCCTCCTGGGCATGGCCAAACTGAAAATACAAATGAGCATATCAGATGAACACCAAATAATATGAAATGTATTATATGCTATTCTAAATTTAGATAAAACAAGAGATGTGTTCATCAGAAACACAATGCCCCCTACTGTGCCGCAATTTGACCTTTGACCTTGAAGAATGACCTTGACCTTGAACTTCCACAACTCAAAATGTGCGGATTCATGAGATACACATGCATGACAAATATCAGGTTGCTATCTTCAATATTGCAAAAGTTATGGCCAACGTTCATTTTATTTCGGACGGACGGACAGACTGACATACTGACAGTTCAACTGCTATATGCCACCCTACCGGGGGCATAAAATATAAAGGCCTCATGGAATTTATAAAGAAGGCACATAAGCATGCACTTTATAATGTTTCATATGTGAATTCTTTGTCTTTCTATCAGCATTTTAACCATTTTAACCCAACAACATTCAGGCTGTTTAGTTGACTTGTTACTGCATAATGTAATAATGGCAATTTCTCCATAAGATACAACAGACTACTGCAGTTGACGGCAAATTACCTTTAAAATAGGATTTATGTGTGTTACATGAATATTGTAACTTAAAAACTCTTCCATTATACAAAATTCCTTTTCTTGTAATAGAATGAGCTTCATTTTTATAAATTCATTGTCATATTTCAGCAAATGAACACAGAAAGACAATAAACAACCAATCCACCATTTACACCACACAATAACTGGTAATAAGAAAAAATGCTGTCTTATTTCCAGGTATTGTGTGGTATTTAATATTACCTGAGCTAAGACACCTTATTAAATTATCTTCCTATATTATAAATTGATCAACAAGCACCTGTTTTAAATTAAATTCTTAGATTTAATATTCCTTGATCAATGGATTAAAATTAAATTATTAATTAAATTCTTATCTTAATTATAAAATGACTCTTGTTTCAAAACTAAATTTATAAATTAAATCATATATTAAATGATCAATTTATTAAAACTTTTCTTAACTTATAAAACTGAAGCACTTTTTTAATTCAGCACATTCTTCGATGATTTTAACTACACAAAATAAACAAACCATTATTTATACTAATTTACACAAAGTAAGATTGTGAATGAGAATGAAGTCAAATTATAAATGTTTAAATTATTATAAAAAGTTGATTTAATTGGGGAGGGCTAATCTCGTATCTGGCACCATACTGTGTCTGCCATTATAACTTTGATATACATCAAATGATATACATCACCATTCGGTATTAGCAACCTGCTGTGTTGATTACTATTTTATTAGCTCAATACACAGGCACCTGGCTACTGTACTGGAAAAATTGGATTTACTGCCAAAATAACTGATTTCATTTATTGCTAAATTGTTGTGTACCTTAAAAAAACTTCAATAAATAGTAAACGCTCTACCATTGTCTTATATTTATACCGTTTGAAAAAGTTAATGACAATTATTGCAAGCGTCCGTTTTATTTACCATTATTATTTTAAATACGCGTTCAATGGCAAATAATACAGGTAAAATCATTATTTGATGTGGATATCAGTACAGTTAATAAATGTTAATAAATGTCTATATATTCTAAGCATAGCATAAGAAATTGTATAATTCCGAACTAATATTTAAGTAAATTATATTAGTATTGTATTCTAGCTAGATCATATTTAAGCTAGAATACACATCAACATGGATCAACATCATCGTTGAACTTTTTATTTAGTTTTCAGTAATCTGTCCTTGAAATAGAGGTAGCCGTATTAAAGACAGCGCTAAGTGTGAAAGTGGAGATTAAGAAATAAGATCTATTGCATCGCACTGGCGGTATAGCCTGTAGTCTTAAATAAGACACATTTAAGACATGGATAAAATACAAATATGACACATATGAATCTTTCATTTCTTCAAAAAATAAGCACGTAGTCACATATAAATAAGACACATTTAAGACACAGAAACAATATGAATAAGACACATTTGAATATTTCATTTCTCAAAAAAGCATGTGAATCTTTAGAATACAATATAAAATAACATGTATTACTGACACATTATTCTCAAACAACATGTTTAATTAAAAAAATGTATCCGTACAATACTCAATATCCTTTTGCAATGAATTTAACAAGTTTTCTTTAATGACCGATTCATCAAAGAAACACAAATTCCCAACCATTAACAACATGTTCAATTAAAAAAAAAATGTTTCCGTACAATACTCAATATCCTTAAAAAATATTGCTCAAAAATCTGTTTTACTTTATAACGTCTGGCATTTTTACCTATGGCATTTTTACCTATGGCATTTTTACCACTTTACCTCTGGCATTTTTACCGCTGGCATTTTTACCTCTGGCATTTTTACCTATGGCATTTTTACCTCTGGCATTTTTACCGCACACCATATAAATGGGTATCAAAAAGTAAATTTCAGTAGCGTTAAAGATATCATAGCAAATTCAATAAGTATACTGTATTGATATGACAGAAATTAAAATTCAAGTATGAAATGTGTCCACTTTATCAAATTCTAGTATTTAAATGGGTCCAGTTTATAAATATATCGCTCAAATCAGCCAATGGAATAAATGAAGTGTCTTTATTTGTGTCTAGCCGCAGGAAATTTTATTGGACAGTCTGTCTTACAAAGGTCAGGTAAGGTGAAAAGCTGGCTTAGACAGCTTCCACGAGAAAGTACAATTGAAACATATACATGTAAATGTTAAGCATGTGCTAATTATAGCAAAAAAACAAAACCTGCATATTTAATTGGCTCTGGAGATAATCTGTCTACTGGGGTCGGTGATGTCCCCCAATAGCTTATCTTGTCATATAATTTATAAACTGCAGTTTGATAGCTCTTATAATGAAGTGAAGCAAAATGTCTATGTCACAAACGAATGTTACTCTCAGTTGCAACTGGGCAGACATGTGGTCAATTACTCGAAAAAAAAATCAATGAAATTAATGATTTTAACTTATTTTTTAACATGATTAATGTTTTTTTCATTGATATATTATTAATTGGTAATCTCAACCAAAGTGATCAAATTGATTACAAATGAATTAATTCATGCATTTAATAATATTTGGGCTTCTAGACCCTTTATCAACCACTGTTCATCTATAAAAAAAAATCCTATTCTTATTAAGGGTGTCATGATACGCTCCCCTTCATTACTATACGTATCGCAGTACAGTGTGTACGATACAATACGTAACGGGATACGTATTGTCAGATGGAAACAACATACAAACCATTTTAAACCATGTTTTCAATTTTATTTAAAGACCTCTACATACATTCATTTCTTTAATTTGTAAAAAATGTTATTTTATTTTAAATTCATGATTACAAAATTTGTCATTTAAAAATGTGATATGAGATGATATTGGGAGAATTTCCGTTAACATTGATCCAATTACTGTGCCACATATTTGATTGATTGCGCCAATGGAATCTTTCTTGCCGCGTATTGTTACAACATCCAAACATTAAAAGTTTACTTGGCGCGTTGGCGCATATGAAAAATGCTGTACCGTACCATACGCACTCGAAAGAGTATCATGCACTGTACTGAGAGGAGACTATTACGATATACCGTCCCACAGAGTACCGTTACACCCTTAATTCTTATCCTATTAACTTGCACAAAAAAGAAAGATGCATAGTACTGCACGATTATTTCATTTGATGTTCATGGGCATTTGAAAAGTGCGGTCACTCATTCAACTTCTATCAGAAAGGAAAGAAAATGCCAGAGTCTCTCCACTGGTGCAGAAGTTGCATGAATTGCTTTTTCAAAATGTAACTTGTATACATGGGTTAACATGGTTCACTAAAATTCTCATGAAATCAATTATTTGACTGATTACTTAACTGTTCCCACACCTAATTAAGCTCCAACACTTATTTTTTGCATAAATGCAGATCATCAATGCAATAGACTGTATTCGGAACTCCACTAATCGTTAGGTACAATAAACTTTTTACCATTATGACCCTAGTGTCACATGAATATTCTGGTACCGTACTTTCTTAGTTTGAACAAGACTATTTCCAAGCAATATAAGTCCAATACCGATGAAACTCCACCATTTTCAGCAATATTTCTAGTCTATTTGTTGCCATACCAATCAGAATTATTGACATTGGAACACAATGAATTGACATGCATAATCTCCATGTTGCCTTCTATCCATGTTTCAAGTTTCATAAAAAAATATGTAGAACTTTAAAAATTATCGCAGGATCCACTATTTTCAGCAATATTTCTAATCTATTTGTTGCCATAGCAACCAGAATTCTTGACGTAGGAACAAAATGAAATGACGTGCATAATCTCCATATTGCCATCTATCCATATTTTCAAGTTTCATGAAAAAATATGAAGAACTTTTAAAGTTATCACAGGATCCAGAAAAGTGTGACTGACTGACTGACTGACTGACAGACAGGGCAAAAACCATAAGTCCCCTCCATTTTCACCTGTAGGGGGAATAACAATACGCATTCCCGTGGATCTAGGTCAATTTTATTTGTACCTCATGTAAATTAGTGGAAAAAACCAGTTGTAGGCAAGTTCCAAATAAGAACTATTGTTCAGACTTAATCCCTTTAAATACCCCTGGGACCGAGAGCTATCAGAGATCTACACCACTTGAGTAATTAACTACATGATAAGTTGACAAGTGTCTGATGTTGTTAATGTGTCATTTGTCTTCATGAATTGAAATTGAATCTGCTTTTTGGTCAAAAGTAATCATAATCATAAAATAATAATGAGTAATGACCTCTTGTAGAGGTAATCTATAAAATTATTATTTAAGTTATACAAAAGCTATAATTAATGATCAATCCATGATTAATGAAAAAAGTAATCAATTAATAATCATGATGATAACAGATTAACAATTATGATTACCCCATGTCTGCTACTGGCAACTTATTGAAAATATAACCCCATTTCTCAGGTAAAAAGTTTTATCAACTCATCAAATAATTATGAAATGGTATTTGTACTAAATACTTCAGGTAAAAATGAAAGTTAGATTTAAAATTTGACATTTGCACCTTAAAATAATTAATGAGAAAATCAGAGCTTCCCTTGACATACTTTTTTGTATCTTCATCACACCCTAGGGTGAATTAAAAAGAGACAAAACAAAAACACAATTTCTTATAGAATATTGGAAATAGTGTCACAAAGCATTTGGAGAGAATGTTCAAAAGAAATGTAAATAAATTTTAAATGTTTATTTATGGATTATGATGAACAATTTAATGATCAATATAAAAAGTGCTTATGAAATGCTGGGAACAAATTAAAATGAATGTTGCCTGATTGAAATCCCATTGTGGTTTTGCCAGAGACTGTTTATCATCTTTGATGTGAGGTGTGAGCATTTAGAAGCCCTTAAATCCATTGAAAGTCTGTCACATTGAATCTTAAATTATGAGACTGAATATTGAATTGTGTAAAAGGTCCCTTTTTTGGGCTGGACTAAATGACTGCCAACTTATGACATTGAACAACAAGTTTTACTGTAAAGTGTCAAATGAGCAGTACAACAATTGGCCCAGTGACACCCCATTTTCACAAATATTTGTTTGGTACTTTTTCAATCATTTTTAACCCTAGCATTATAACTCCTTAGTAAACTCCTAACAACAAGTATCGTTGAAAGCGATGGATGCTCCCCGATGATGCGCTTTGTCAATCTATGTGTAAATAACCACCTAAAAAAATATATTATTAGCCTCGGTGACCTTGACCCCAAATGACATCAAGCGTCATCAAAAGGTAGAGGTCTATATATGTAAGGTACCTACATGCCAAATATGTAAGAGATCAGTAAAATATTGAAGGCGCTATGAAAAACTGTAACAAACGTGTGACGGAAAAATATATAATTAGCCACGGTGACCTTGACCTTGAACCCAGTGACCTCAAACCTCATCAAAAGGTAGAGGTCCATGCAAGGAACCTACATGCCAAATATGAAAGAGATCGGTAAAGTGTTGAAGGCGCTATGAGAAACCGTAACAAAAGTGTGACGGAAAGAAGGAAGGAAGGAAGGAAGGACAAACTGGCCACTATATGCTCCGCCAAAATTTTATTTCGGGAAGCATAAAAATATAACACTTGTTCAACCCTTTCCCACACAAAAGCAAAGTGGAAGTGGCTATGTGCAAACAGCATAACTTCAGAACAGCCTGTGAATAAAACGCAGGCTGTTCAGGTTTTATGCTGTTTGCTGCTCATCAGTATCTAAGGGTTGGAAATGAAGCCTTTAAAACTTGGATCTAGTAAGAAAGGTCTTGAATTAAATATAACTTTCTAAGTGACTACAAATGCGTCAAAATACGTATCTAAGGGGTAAAGGGATAAACAAAAAGTAAGGATTTGTAGTAAAAAACTAAGAAGATTGCCAGTAGTATTACAAACAAATAAAACAATGTATTTAAAACTGATAATATTGTCTTTGTGAAATTGATCTGCAGATTCATTAGCCCATTGTTCTCAATAATTAAATAAAAAACAACTGATAGATTTACCATGCCAACACATTGTTTAAAACAATTATTATAATACTTGTTTTCCTCAATAAAAAAACAACTTATTTCGTATTCATTTAAAATTAATAAAAAACCCTCAAATCTCAAGATTGTTTGACCTGGAGATAATAAGATATTTGTGTGGAGTGTGTCCTTCAGCTTATCAGTTACTGTGTTACTGATTGTAATCTAATAAACCGTGGGTGACTGTGCTCTCTAGGGGTCTAAGGTGACAAAATAAGATAAGACTGGATGCATGTATTTAAGAGGGCATAAGGCACTATTTGGATTTTTTTAATTAATAAATGACATTAAATAAAAATGGAAACTAACAAACTAACAGCTCATAGATTATGGGCATTCAATAGTGGTGATATTATATTGTTAGTAAAAAACAACTGCATTAATTTATCAAAAAGAAACTTAACACAAAAAATTGTCTATTTGGTATCTGAAAAATCTTTTCTTGCTGAAATTGTGATGTGCACACCATCAATGCATTTGGTTACGTAATATCCCATATTTCTACAAATTCACTGATGGTATTGAAACAACTTACATGTAACTGTAACAATAATAAATATTAATAATAATTATAATGCGAAAAAGTTTCCACCGTAGATTTTCATTTACAAGTAATTGATCGCCTGATAATAAAGGCCAATTTGGTGCAGTCACACCAGCAACCAGTATTCGATTTCCATTCTGGGACCAGGGTCCATGTAAATTGTTTCGGTGGTAACAATACAATATAGGTGGAGCTAAAATTAGGTAATCTGGTTGATCCACATGGCACATGACCATGTCAACTTTAAAATATGTTTTTCAGTGAGTCAGAGATTAATGCATAGAATTAAGCTCTTAATATTGAAAATTCTTCCCACATTTTGAGTCTTAACTGCAGGAGCTCCAGGTCAACACATTGTCATAAGCATGATAATACATATTCATCATCACACACTGTCATGTAATTATTCAGGTGAGGAAGGAACTAAGAAATAAAATATATGCACACATGCACACATTTGTTCACAACCTGTGGCTTTCAAGCCTAAAAGATGCAGCAGACGTAAACATCCTCAGGTGTGAAAAAATGATGTTCAATAAATTAAAAATAATCTACAGTAGATACACTTGATTAACGACACAGACGAAATCTACAGTACTGTAACGACACTGAATTGCACTTAAGTATGTGAATAATTTCATCATTGTTCAATTAATGGATTTTTTTCAACATTGGACCAACACAATTTTTGTTGTAGTAAATACATTCAATACCAACAACAAAAAAATCAATTATAAAAGTGGATAACATTCATTAACCCTTTCAGTGCGGCAACCGAATTTTAAAGGCCTATGCAAAACGTGGCGTCTCATCAGGATCCAAACTGTTTGCTATTCTGAAAGTATTCTTTGAAAAAAATCAAAGAAAATGCTAATTTTAGAAATTCAGCAGACGACATTTTAGCAGACGACAAATTTCCCAGCATGCAAAGGGTTAAGGGGACAGAGGATATATTTTTGCCCAAATTTCAAGTTCCGAAAGGCAGCAAACAGTCAAATCCATTTCATCAAAACAGAAAGTGACACAAGAACGCCTATTTGTGTCAGTGTCATAACATAGCGCTAAGGCAACATGCATTGAAAATAAAACCAAAGACAAGGCCAGCTTCTTCACTTGTGAAACTATTGCCCTTGATCTTCCCCCCGGAAGCGAGACAATTCACCCCCAAGACAATTGACATGACGCCTTATCTATGATCGCTCGAGGCAATGCGGTCTTGACAAGAGCGAGTGGAAGCTTCAAGAATTACCGAGATCCCCTTTATAGAACATTAATTTATTTCACAAACTTGAAATGTCATATAAGCAATAACTAAGCATTATTAAGTATGTATTATGTCACGTGTGCATGTAAAATAATTGAGAATTTTGGTACCCAATTCGTGTAACTTTACTACGAAATCCCCGTTAAAAATCGCGTTTCTGTGTGTGTCAGAAACAAGTGAAAACCATTTTGTTATTATTTTAATAAAGACGTATCGATAAATGCTATTGTAAAAGAGTTATTATTACTGATATTAGTTAACCAATAAATGAGGTAACTTCGGGGAAGTCGGTACCTGCGCGAGCGTCTGATATTGGTAGCCTTATTAATTTATAATAGCCTGACCGTATTCCATTTCGTATAACGCTAATTTTATATCAGACAATTTCCAAACTTTCTGTGTTGTTTTTGCGCTTTAAATTATAATGATTGATAAATGTCCCATAAGCAATGTTTAATATGATTAATATCACTTTTATACGCAATAACATGTGGGATTGAGGTACCCACCCGGCGTCAGAAAGCGCGTAAAAACTTCACCAAATTCCCAGTTATAAAGCGCTATTTCGTGTCAAATACACGGGTAGGGGGGAATGTTTCGGTAAAAATTTTGTTAATAACACGGGTAAATACCGGTGAAGTGTTAATTTATTACAAATTCCACCATTACACGTAATAACTGGTTCGATTTCGGTAAGCGCGCAAGTGTTTGGGAGCGTGTTTAATGTACCGATTTACCCGTTTTAAATAGCTGATGTTCTCTTTAATCGTATATTTTTTTTGCATTTGCAGAATAACTTAATTGCATCAACCCCTTTACAAGTGTAATATGGTGTTAAACAAGTCCATAAAATCATCCGGAATATCGCGTAAATCTATATGCAGTCTATAGGCAAAGAAGCCATTTTGGTGAAAGCTTGTCTAGGTTTTCTTCCCGCTGAGCCACGTGATTAAGTGGGCGGAGCGATCACTGATAAGGCGTCATGTTAATTCACCCCGAGGAGACAATTCACCCCCTAGACAATTCACCCCTGCTCCTGGACAATTTTTTTTGATCTTTTGCTGTTTGTTTAGGATTTAGTAATTACAAATATCTGTTTTCTAAGGATAGTTATTTGTATTCTTTTTTATTTTTATGAAGTTCTAATAAAAGCATATTAAGATGTTCTCAGAATTTCTTTCTTTTTTTTATAAAATTACTTGCAATTGAAACATAACTGTGCTTTTTATCTATTGATGTTTATTTTTGTTATTAACAATATCTTATTATTAACAATATCTTATTATTGTTTTTATGTCATTAAATAATTTATTATGTGTTTATGTTTTATTTAAGATTGATTTTATTCATTAAAACAGTTTATATTTGTAAAAAGTGTATCAATAAAAAATAATGGTATTGGATACATTATTTGGAAATAATCTAATTGTTTTATTTGATAACTTATGCAAGATTTCGAAATTTTTATAAAATTACTATATTTATTTTTAAATGGGAAATATAATAATAAAATATTTGTCACATAATCAGTGAACAAAGTAACAACACCTAAAAAACAACCTTTTTCACACCCATAAAGGTATCAATAAACAGATAATCTGTCAGGCATTTAGAGCTGATGAGGGTACTGATTATCTAATGGTAGATAAGGCTATTACTGATTGGGGTTGCTAAGAGATAAGGCTGTAGTATGGAATGAGAACATACTGTATGATTGAAGTGGACTTGAATTGAGTACAATTTTTGTAAAAAGTACATTACATTTCAAAACATTTTTAAGAGGAGCATACTAGCGGTATTATAGTAGATTTAATAAATCATGAGGTATTGGTGTATAAGTAGCATTTTAAAAAATTATAACATAAAATGGTGTGAATTTGATACTGGCTTTGAAAAGAATACTGATAATTGCAGACTAAAATATGTTTCAATACACAACATTACAAAACACAACTTCTATCACTAATCCTTCAATGAGAGAAAATCCAACAACTTAATGGATAATAAGAATAAAAAATTTTTTTTTTAATGAAACACTTTTGTTTATAGGCAGTTAAATAAAAATAATAATCAAAATATCAGGTGAACAACAATGGAATTTTTTAATACAATACCAGGTCTTAGAATTGCCCAGCCCAACATAATTATTTGTCAATGTGTGTAACTGAAGTCTTTGTTTATCTGTGTTTACACTTTGATAAAGCCTTGTCAGGTGTGTGAATGCTTGATTGTAATACCCATTAATAGCACGCTTCCAACCAGATTAAATTTCCTTTCTTTAATTAAGGTTTTCTTATCAATTAAACCATAATATTTTATTAAATTAATTATCCCATCTAACATGAATAAATAAGTAAGTGTCATTATGTAAAATTCTAAGAATTAAATGAAACTAATTAATCAACTTCAATATTTGACAAAGTTCTCAAATAATAAAATAGCAGTTAACCTAATAATATTATTTCAGTCTTCACGATAGTTCATTTTATCCACTAGCCATTCCGGCTACTGGAATGGTAAAGACAAG
This sequence comes from Dreissena polymorpha, assembly GCF_020536995.1. Taxonomy (NCBI): domain Eukaryota; kingdom Metazoa; phylum Mollusca; class Bivalvia; order Myida; family Dreissenidae; genus Dreissena; species Dreissena polymorpha. The sequence continues at coordinate 83,007,389 of NC_068355.1, read as the reverse complement.
TAGCCCAGCAGCAAAATTACTAGCCTTAAGTAAATTTGTTAAAATATACACCCTGTTAAAGGGTTTCATCTTTCAATAGCAGTTAATCTATTAAAAGTAAAATTGTATCCAGGGTATGTTAACTGTAAAGCCTATTGCAAAAACAATTGCAACACAATATAACAAGTCAATGTAATTATGTCCTTTATTAATTATAAGTATTTAACATGTGATAAACAACTTCTTCGTTCATCTAATCATCACTGCAATTGACATGACGCCTTATCTATGATCGCTCCACCCACTAGAATTGATCCACCAATCAGCGATCGATTAATCGGGCGCACTCGTTAGCAACGACCTGTCCGCCATTTTCTAGACAAGCTACATGTTAAGCTTCACTTTTATTCCAATGAGTTTCTTTTGTTTTCCTCTTAAAAACAACGATTAAAAATGGTTAAACGGTGTCAATGGGGATTATGTAACTCTGACAATCGATATCCTGAAAGATTAGTTGGTGACATTTAATTTATATCGTTTCCAAAGCCGAAAAGAGATCTTGAGAACTCAGGTTTTTTTTCCCACTTTTTGGGAAGATAGCCCATGGCTTTGGAATTGGGAATTTTATCGGCATTTTCATGACATTGGGAAAATAAATTCATTAGCCTTTTCATCCACATGAAAAGTCCACTGATTAGGGAAAAACTAAATTTGATATAACTCTTTGTAATCATTTAAATTAAAAGAACAAAATCATATAATACTTTGTTAGATGTAATTGAATTTAAATTGAGATAAAATATGCATTAGACTTCTTTCCAAAAAAAAAAAAAAATATTTTTTAATTTTTTTTTGGGAAATTGGGAATTTTTTGCCACATTTTGGGAAAAAAGTATACTTTTTGGGATTGGGAACATAGCCGAATTTCGGCTATAAAATCGGGCCAAAAAAAAACCTGGAACTGTAAGAGATGTATAAATACATGCGGTCGTCACCACGAACAACTGAACGTCAACACTGTCAAAGACAATTATAATATATTTTTATCGGATATACTAGCAGATTTAAATAGTTTATGTTATCGATCTGATTATCACATAATATTTCACTTTTTTAAAATAGTTTTATCAGTTTCTAGGTCAGAAGCGAGGTTCATCTGCATTACTTAAAGAGAAATAAAACCCACCATGAAGCCTAATTCATGCTGTGTTTTATTACTCTGATAGTAATGCACTTAATTGACATCATACATGTTATTTGAAGGTGACATGTGATTTATTATCTTATTTACGGTATCTACACATTTGCGCTCATGTGGTGTCACCAATAAACGCTTTTAATCCACACTAGGAGCTCGAATGCCTAGATCTCATTTTTTAAAGGAGTTTCTATATTTTGTTCGGATGAAAAAACGGAAATGAAAAATGGTTAAACGGTGTAAAAAAGGGTTAATGCAACTCTGACATTTGGTATCCAGAAAGATAAGTTAGATGAATTAAATTTATACCATTTCCAACGCGGAAATGCGGTTTTGACAAGAGCGAGTGGAAGCTTAAAAAAATATTGAGATCCCCTTTAAAGAACATTTATTTATTTCACAAACTTGAAATGTCATATAAGCAATAACTAAGCATTATTAAGTATGTATTATGTGTGCATGTAAAATAATTGAGAATTGTGGTACCCAATTCGTGTAACTTTACGAAATCCCCGTTAAAAATCGCGTTTCTGTGTGTGTCAGAAACAAGTGAAAACCATTTTGTTATTATTTTAATAAATACGTATCGATAAATGCTATTGTAAAAGAGTTATTATTACTGATATTAGTTAAACAATAAATGCGGTAACTTCGCAGAAGTCGGTACCTGCGCGTGCGTCTGATATTGGTAGCCTTATTAATTTATAATAGCCTGACCGTATTCCCTTTCGTACAACGCTAATTTTATATCAGACAATGTCCAAACGACTGTGTTGGTTTTGCGCTTCAAATTATAGTGATTGATAAATGTCCCATAAGCAATGTTTAATATGATTAATATCACTTTAATACGCAATAACATGTGGGATTGAGGTACCCACCCGGCGTCAGAAAGCGCGTAAAACTTCACCGAATTCCCAGTTATAAAGCGCTATTTCGTGTCAAATACACGGGTAGGGGGGAATGTTTCTGTAATAACTTTGTTAATAACACGGGTAAATACCGGTGAAGTGTTAATTTATTGCAAATACCACCATTACACGTAATAACGGGTTCGATTTCGGGAAGCGCGCAAGCGTTTGAGAGCGTGTTTAATGTACCGATTTACCCGTTATAAATAGCTGATGTTCTCTTTAATCTTATATTTTTTGCATTTGCAGAATAACTAAATGGCATCAACCCCTTTACACGTGTAACATGGTGTTAAACAAGTCCATAAAATCATCCGGAATATCGCGTAAATCTATATGCAGTCTATAGGCAAAGAAGCCATTTTGGTGTTAGCTTGTCTAGGTTTTCTTCATGCTGAGCCACGTGATTAAGTGGGCGGAGCGATCACTGATAAGGCGTCATGTCAATCCTGGAGATCCTCTTAGTCAGAAACCATATCCTGTAAAACAAGCAACCTGATAGTTATTTTCCAGAAGTTTACTTGACAAGTGAAGGCATAGATGGCATACTTTAATCATACATGTTGACTTTTTTCTTATGCTGTGTTTTTAAGCGTAGCTCATTAAACTCTGTCTTACAGAAGAAGCTTCTCCTTCATCACTGATTTTTTACCACTTTTCTTGAAATTCACGTTTCCGTGATTTTTCATAGTCATTTGTTGACTTACGATCAGAAGTGGGCAGTTTCTTGCCTGGCTTCGCTCCAGCTACGTATTTAAGCATTATGCAGCCTTATGCGCGTAGGGACTTACAAACTTGGAAATAAACACACAAACAAGGTTACAAAGTAAAACGATGTTTATTCCGGAAATGCAAGCCGCGTACGTTGATAAGTTTACTTCAGCAGAAAACACATCAGCATGACGTGTGCCAATAGTAAATAACCAGTCTAAATTGTTCACCACGTGGCCTGTGTTACGACTCGAAAATGACCGTTGAATGTATGGACCAATCGGAACGCGTTTAAATCTCGTATTTTAGGCGAAGTTGAACGAAGTTCTGTGGGAAATCTTCGCAAAGTACTCACAAAATAATGACTTTTATCACACTTAAAAATGAAACAATATTGATACACGGAATTTCTACTGGCCCGACGGGCATACAATATGGCAATTTTAATAGGCCAGAGCTATAATTTACACGCCCAGGCCAACGGGCGTGCGCTTATTTCGCAGACTGTTATTTAAATCCAATGCACAAATATTATCAATACAAAATACTTCATTTGTTTCAATTTTATATGTTGTAACACAGTTTATAGAAAAAAAAGCATTGGTTGGATTGCATTTGACAAAAAACACTTTTTCATCTTTCATTTACATACTACATTTATTATCTTCACATCAAAATTATGCTACAAAGTCAAAATTATAACCCCAAACATCTGTTCACAACTTATTTTAAAATATGACAAAAGCAAATGACAATACAATATCATATAAAAAATATGGCAGTGAATTGTCTGGGGGTGTATTTTCCAAGGAAATCAAATTCTGGAGTGAATTGTCCAGGGGATGAATTGTCTTGGGGGTGAATTGTCTGACACCCTTTCCCCCACCCACATACTTTTTAATGAAAAATTGAGAAATTTTACCCATTTCATGGCATGCAAAGTACATTCAAACAGAATGCAATTCTAGTTTTGGCTACATTATTCATTAATTTCAACCATGTGCTGTGCTTATTTACCTAGAAGTCTTTAGATTTTTCACAATTTACCTTCAAAGTTCTGTTCTGTTTCTGCAGCGTGAAATATTGACCTTCGCAAAAACCTCCTTTTTGGAGATCCAAAATATCCTTGCAAGGGAGCTGTCGCTAGTTTCAATTTTCAATGTTTTTTTTACAATATTTTGAGACATTCTTTCTTAAACCTAACACAAGAAATACCTTTTATAAATTCCTAATCGATTTTTAAAGACCATAGGTTACCCATACCCTTAAGATATGTAATTTTTCCCCCTTTCACTGATATGTGCTCGGTACGACTAAACAGCGTATATTACTATATTCGCGAAAGGGGCGAATATCAACAGATATCGGCTGTTTTAAAATGGTTTTCTAACATTTTTGATATGGAAATTCTTCTATGAATATAATTATTCCTGATGTATTTATTCTGCTAAGATCAAGTGAACATTTAAGTGGTTTTTCGTGACATTTGTGAAATGTCTATGTAGTCTTTGTAGAGCTCTTTTTCAGCGTTCATGTTTTGTTTTTGTTAATTATTTGTATTCTAATTTCTATTTAATTGTTATAAATTTATATAAGCTGATATGTTTTACTTTTTTAATAAGCTATGACAGATTTTGAAATGTTCATACGTTAGTATGTTAAAGTGATATTATAGGAATATTACAGTTTATAGGTGTTGTGGTAAATTTACTGGTGTGTAACCGGAACAGTACGGCAGAGACTAATCGATTGACCGGAAACGAATGCAGATAATCAGAAGTCATACTGTAGCTTTACATCTGGACGGACGTCTACTTTTGTATCTGTGTTCATCTTGTGTATTTGTGTCTCCAAACCTGTCCTGAGGGATCTTGGAACAAGAGACATCTTTATTTTAGGTAAGTACTACCAGTATTTACTTCACTGGCGCTGCGAGCAATAATTTTTGCAACTTTCGCAGTTCCAAACATTGAACCTTTGCGGGAATATACCCGCCTTTGTGGTTTGATTTTATAATTGTTTCCGCTGTGGTATGACTCATTTTGTTGTCAAGATTGTGCAGAAGCTGCACAATAGTGACGTTTAATTTTGCATTTTATGAAAGTGCAACAATATTTTGATATTTGTGATATTTTTGCGATTTAGGTTTTCGCGGAAAATTGTCCGCCATTTTGTTTTTGCACGTGTCGTCAGTCATTATTGACGATTGCCTTGTACAATTGTTCATTTAGTGTAGTAATTATGTGAATTTATCTGTCATTTCACTAGTCTGGAATAGTTACATGGTTTCAGAGTAGTTTCTGGACTGAATTCACTATTAAACAATGAAAGTACGTGTACTTTCATGCATTAGTAAAACCCATCTTAAGTTTATCTGAAAGTTTGAAGATTTATTCTTTTGAGACGTATTTTCATTAGAATTATTGATATTTCACTGGGAGTTTTTAAATTTCCCGGATTTAACAACCATCTATAAATAGCTCGGGATATCCCATTTTTCATTGGTTGTTGCCATGAGCAAACCGGAAACGGAAATCGTTCCATTGTTTACTTTCCGGTAATTGGAATTCCAGCAATTGCATCTATTGTTCACTGATATTAAGTGTAACTAATAATTGTAATTAGTTGCGCTAGTTGACATTAGAGTGCAATAGCAATTGCAGTTTATTTCAACCTGTATTGTTTATTTTTTTTAATTTTTTTTTTTGAAAAAAAAAATTAAATACTTAGGAAATAGTGTCATTTTCATTTCATTGTAAGAATATTTCAATTATTGTCAACTTGCTTTATTGCTTCATCACATATTAGTATCATTACTGGTGTATGCATAGTTGAAACTGTAAATTTTCTGAACGACTGGATATATTAAAAGTATATTTTGGTTTACCGTAAAGCTTTTCTACTTCCTAAAGAGCGCACCTGTAGCAATACCGCATTTGCTCTAAAGCAATTAATAAATAATCAAGTATAGAAAACCAAATACACTGAAAGTATTTCAGTTTATTTTCAAGCCAGTGCTATCAGTGTGATTAAAAACTTTGCCATGAATTGTTTTTGGAGAATAATAATTTAATGTCTTTATTTCTACATTAGTTGTGTTCTAACCTAGCCAGTGCACGAGTTCTTGCACCCGGAGGTATCTGGCCTTGAGGGTACAGAGAAGACGTGCATTGCGGTCAAGCAGTCGCAGTGAGCAGAGGGACTATCGGTTCTCCGGCATCGCTGGGGATCGCGAAGTCGCAGTGAGCAGAGAGACTATCGGTTCTCCGTCAACGCTGGGGATTGCGCATAACCTGCATCATACTTTACCGGCAGTGTCTGGTTGAGTTGAGGTTATAGGTATAAACCCAATCCATTTCCTGTAATAGTTGCCTATTATCCTGGAGTCGTTAAAATAATTACATACCATTAAATGGATATTCATACTAGGTCTCTATCAATACTGAGAGTTATCTACGGCTATAATACCCGGCATTAAATACTGGGTGTTATATTTTAGATACATAAATTTTTGGTGTTTATGGCCATTTGCTTTATAACATTTATGTCTATTTGATTCCATTTTTGTGTGTTCATTTTTATTAGGTTGAGAAATAGATTTACTATTTAGTATTGTGCGTGATTGAAACCTATTCCTTTCAACAATTTAATATTATTACACTTGAGTCATTTAGATAACCACACACTATTGAACAATATTTATACTTGACCCTATTAATAATCACAATCACTAAAGAACAAATACCCGGTACCAAATACTGGGTGTTACATTTTCTAGTATATGTTATTTGAATGGTGATGGCCATTAATTTGTTTTATTACACTTGTGCTCATTTGCTCCCATTTTTGATTGGGTGGAGAAAGAGTATTTATTGATTGTATGGTGGGGTGTGAGTGTGATAAATTTAGAAATTAAAAGTATTTGTGCGTCAGGAATATTTAATAATTGACCAGTTTTACATATCTATTTAAATTGCAAATGTGTGTGTGTGGTGTACTTCATTTGAAATACTTGACTAAACTTGGACAGTAAATTGACATTGACGGACCATGGCTGAGAGAACTATTGATTTAGGTTCAGCTTATTTTGAGGAAATGAAACCATTGCAACAAAATGTACAAAAACAAACACCATTTCCTCATCAGTACCCGTCAGCGCAACCAACTCAAGTACAGACACGACCAATTTCACAATCACAACAACCATTTCCTTACCAGTACCCATCTGTGCAACCAACTGGTCCGTACCCACAAAGTCAACAGCCATACCCTGGACAACCATTGCAGTTCCCACCATGGCAGGAAGGACCGCCACAAAATGGGTCCCTATACAGGTGGAACCCTTATCCGCAGTGGTACCCGGCCCAAGGACAGTTACAGCCTTTCACTAATATGGAGGGGCACCAAGGGATCGGAATACAAGCTGGTGTAACAAACCATGGATTCGCACCGGCAGGTACAGATGTTCAACCGGCAGGCTCAAATGTACAAACCAATGTTCAACCGTCAGGCACAAGTGTACAACTTAATGTTTTACCTGCAGGTACAAATGTACAACCCAATGTTCAACCGGCAATTAAGGGCGTCATCGTTCCCGAACGAGAGAATAATGCTGGTCGAACCCACCGACATGATGACAGACGACAAAGGTTGACCCAACAACCAAAGACACTTGTGTATAGAGGAAAGGGTAGTTGGAAGTCGTTTAAAAGCAAGTTTAACCGCTATGTGGTTGTGAATGATTGGAGTGAAAGGGAGAAGAAGGATTATTTGTGCTTGTGTCTCACTGACACGGCGAGGGATTACCATACACTTATTACCGATAAGACACCAATTATTACCTACAACGCAATCATGGAGAAATTGGAGAGGCGTTTTGGTTGCCAGGAACTCCCCGAAACAGCTGAGATTAAAGAGGGTGACCTCCCAATCGCAGAGAGCACGCCGAGAACAAAAGCAGTCCCTGAAGACAGTAACAAGTTCAGTAGTTTTTATTCGTCCAGCTATGTTACGGCTAAACAGTCTTTAGAAGGCAGCCCGGCCAGTGTACCTGTGAAGCAGCAGATTGATATACCTGTTTGTTCACCCAACAATCAGACAGGGGAAGGGGATGTCGCGTCTCGGGCCTCTGGTTCCCGCACTTCAACCATCAGTTCTGCGACAAACAAGGGCTCATTCCGCGCCAACATTAGCTTCAGTCACATGCAGAACAGCCTCTCATCTGATCTACAGTCAGAGATGGATGAGATTGGGATAGACCTGAACAACGTCTCTAAGAGGGACCTGATGGCCGTATACAAAGAAGTGGTACAAGAACGAGATAAGTTAAAGTCGACGATGATTCAGTGTCAAGACCACGCTTTCCGACGTATGTCTGAGATGAAAAAACAGATAGCCATGGAACAGCATGCAAAGACAGACCTGGTGGTGAAAGTCAACCAGGAAATAGAGGACAAAGTAGAGATTATAGAACTCCTGAAAGAGAGCAAAGAACAGCAAGCGGCTATGCTCACCGATAAAGCATGCATTGAGCGAGAATTGAGGGAACTGCAAGCCCAGTTTCAAAAACTGCAGAGTTCCATCGAGAGTAAATTACAGCAGCAGGTACAACAGGCACGGGAGATGATAGAACAGTTAAAGAAAGACAGACAGATAGCTATTGCAGAGATGAAGCAGCAAGTGCATGAGGAGATGGAGAGAAAAGATGGAGAAAGCTTAAGGTCAAGGTCAGAGGTACAATCACTTGGTCACGAAAACATGCAGCTGAAGAAATGCATTGAACGGTTGGAGAAAGCTTCAACAAATCAGTTGGAGAAAGCCCGAGTAAATCAGTTGGCGAAAGCTCGTGCAATCGTCAAGCGTTTGAAAGCAGAGAAGTCAGAGGCCATTGCTAAGAGGAAGTCGAGACTGACGGAGAACAAAATGAAAGTGGAGAAGGAGAACCTGCAGAAGCAGGGCAATGACTTCCAGAATAGGGAACGAGAAAATAACCAACTGCAAACGAGACTGGCACAAAGTGAGGAAAATTTCAGAAAGATGAATGAACAACACAACCACACAATTCTGGATAGAAGTGAGTTGGATATGTTGGTCCATCAGATGCAGGTTGAGGCCGATAGACAGAAGGAGGAATACGAGAGACCGGTAGGTGAAGCTGGTCACATGTCAGATGCTAGTCTTGCCCAGTTGGCTGCGTACCATGAGAAAGATGAAGCTGAGATGCAGACTCAGCCTCAGACCAGTGCGCAGGAGAAGGCTGAAGAACATGTAGCAGACCATCAGGAGGTAGTCAGTGGATACAAGGCTCAGATAAAGGCTGCTAGTGGAGACCAAGCGAGGGTCAGTGAGTCAGCCAGTCCGGCCACTGAGTTACAGAAGGCTCCGGTAGGGGGGCAAGTGCAGCTGGACAAACTCATCATCACACTGAACACTCCCAGAGCAGACCTCTTTCTCAAAGAGCAAGAGCTGGAGCAAAGTAGCATGGAGTTCAGGACAAAGATGGTTAATCATAGGGCAGGTGCAAAGAATGGCAATCATGATGTTTTGGCCAGGGAAACCATCGTGGGTGAGTGTAACAAGTATCACCTGGATCTTGATTTGGAGGACGTAGATGATGTGATCCTCTTAACAAAAACATGGAATAAAGGACATGACAAGACTAGGGAAATATGGGATCCGGGTATAGTCACTACGAAGGAGGTTATAAACAAGGTGGGTGATCCGGTCTATATGCTGGATATTTCACACTAGAAGGCGAAATAATACAAACTACCCATGGTTGATCCGGTCAATATGCTGGATACTTCACACTAGAAAACGAAATAATACAAACTATCCATGGGTGATCCGGTCAATATGCTGGATACTTCACACTAGAAAGCGAAATAATACCAACTATCCATGGGTGATCCGGTCAATATGCTGGATATCGCACACTAGAAAGTGAAATAATACAAACTATTGGTTAAATAGAACGGACCGGGGATGGTGACACGGCTAATAATTATCTTCTTATCTATACATGCATACTTACAGAATTCACACTTTAGCCGTCTTTCACGCTCTGCATTGTTAAATGATCGCAATCAGTCAACAATGTGACAGATATCAAAAACATTAAATGCATGTCACTTAAATGTCACACACATAGAACAAGAAACGGAAAATAAACTGTGTTGTATCTTAATATTATTTTATTTAGTTATTTTCTTGCATAAGAATGTGGTCAAAACAAGGAAGCGTGATCGTTTGAAAATCTGTCAGGTAACTTATCTCCCAAGTCAGGAAATTGACCGACCGACTGGACACTTAGCTGTTGACAGTGATGTAACCTATTGTGTGTGTAGACAGCCAAATGACGGTTCGTTCATGATTCAGTGCGATTGGTGTGATGAGTGGTTTCATGGTAGATGTGTGAATGTGAGTGAGGAAGAAGGTGTGAGGATAAGGGAATATAAGTGTCCAAATTGTTGAAGGCTTACTCTCGATAGTGAATGATATACTTAAAAATTTAGTTGTAAAATGTAGTTATTTGTTTTAGCATGTCTGACTCCGGCTCGGCAACAGATAGTCCCAAACGAGGGTGGAGGGAGGTTTTGGAGAAGAAGGCCCGGGTGATACAGGAGGTGGAGGTAGCCAACTCCGAAGGCAAACTCCTGTATGGCACGGCAAGGGAGCTAGTGCATGCCCTGGGACAGGTTCACTCCTCAAGGTTGCCACAGGAGAAGATTCAAGAGCTCATCAAGGGGCAATATGATATTGCGGTTAAGCAGCGCAAGAATCGTTTTGTTTCTGAGCTCCGGTACCATGCAGATGTAATCTGCTCGAAAGAATTCGTGGCGAAGGCGTTCGGCAAACCTGCGGCCAAGAAAACTTGCCTAGGAGTGTCGCTGAATGCTCGTCAAAGAGGAGGTACGGTACGGAAGACAACTGGACGACCGAAGACTTTGTCGGGATTACAGTCCGGATTTCCGGCTCTACCGGCCACAGCTTTGAGGGTCCCGGCAACTGTGTCGCTGGGAGCAATCAAGGTTGAAGAGGCTTCAGGAGACGACGAAGAGCTGCCCATGGAGACCGAAGTGCTTTCGGTTATAGCGCCAGAAGAAGATCCATCAACTTCTTCTTTCTTCGCGGCGTTGGATGAAGTGGGAGAGTTCTACGTCGTTGAGGATGTGGGGCAGTGCGAAGATACCCCACTGATCAAGGAAGGACGTGCTCCGGTGGAGGGGACTCCGATTTCGGTTGGAGCCTCTAATGCTGGGGTAGCTAGGGTCCCGGTCGAGGCTGGGAACCTGGCACCATTGGTAATTCCTACCCAGGTGTTTACCAATAGTTCCTATGGTGTGAGGGAGCCACGGAAAAGGAGTTATCCGATGAGGGAGGAACCAGCTGAATCGACACCAGTCGTGCCAGAGTGTGTGCCGGTGAGGAAAATCCTGAAACCCTCAGTCTGGACTAGACTCGGTAGCCGCATGGAAGAGCCCATGAAAAAGAAACGAACGTCCCGTTGTCCGTTAATGGGATGTACGTCAGATTCTCGCCATCTAAGCAGACACGTCTACCAGAGGCACCTTCCTGAGCAATTCCAGCTAGGCAATTTGGCGAATCCGGCCTGGCAGGTAGCTCGGTTGCGAGGGCTTAGATGGCTCGCTCTACAACTCGTCGGAGATGATCGGCTTGGTACCCTGCTAGATTTTGCCCAGAAGAATGACTTAGGCATCAACGCGGAGGTGTCTCTATCTGATGTGGATAGACAGTGGTTGTCCGAGTTTGCTCGTCAATCAGGATGGCCGGAAGTGGATTTCGACATCCAACGTCTAAACTCGCAGGCTCTTCTTGCTCATTGGCGTGTCCTTGTCGGTCTACTGAAACATATTCCATGGGATCGGCAAGTGAACTTATTCAACCTGGACAGTCAGCGTACCTCATTTACCGTCCCGGCTGCGGCTGGGTTACATGTTCAAGTCCCTGAAGTGGAGCATCCAAGTACCCCGACACCCCCGGTTGTGGCAGTGACGGAACCTGTAAGACGTGGAACGGCTCATGCTGCGGCTGGATTACCTGTTCAAATCCCTGAAGTGGAGCATCCAAGTACCCCGACACCCCCGGTTGTGGCAGTGACAGACCCTGTAGGACGTGGAACGGCTCATGCTGTTTCTAATATACTGAACATGTCTGTTAGGGAGTATCTGGCAGTGTCCGGACAGGCAAACCTCTCGTTGGCTAGGGGGAGCACATCCCAAGCGTCAGGACAACCAGTAACGACCAGGATTGCGGCCTTCGATTCTCATTTTCACCTGGACCGGTCTCTTGTGAAGTTGGGTATGCCGTATTACTCAGAAATCCGGACCATTCTGGATGCAGATGTGGGGATCAGACCCCAAGTTGAAGTGGATGTGGTAGGAGGTGTCCTGATCTATTGTGACCCCGAGACCTACCCGACATCCTTCCCGGCTCAAGCTGGGTTTGGTGTCGCGGTGGGATTACATCCCCGGAAAGCGGCAAGATTCAACCCTGAGCTCTACCGTCATTTAAAACAACTCCTGAGGAATGAACGAGTAGTGGCATTGGGAGAAGTTGGGTTGGATCGAACCGAGCCAGCAGATACTTAGGGGCTACAGGAGGAAGTTCTCACAAGGATATTAGAATTGTCATCCCCTTGTCAACCAATCATCCTTCATATCCGGGATGGGGAGGATCGGCAGTCCGGAGTGCTCTATCTGGAGTGTCTGGAATTATTAAAGCCCAATGTTGCTCGGACGCAGAAAGTGGTGCTGCATTGTTTCACCGGCGCGCAAGAGGTTGTGATCAGCTGGTGTAAGGCATTCCCTAACTGTTTCTTTAGTTATTCAGGACAAGCCCGGCTTTTCACGGAGGCGCAGAAACAGGCAGTCCGGAGGGTCCCGGCGAACAGGCTGTTGATCGAAACTGACTCGCCATACTTTCGACCAGCTGGGGCTCGGATGTGCACTCCATCCTTTTTAGGGGACGTCGCCAACGTGATTGCGTCATATCGGGATAGTGAGGTCCGGGATGTGTGTCAGCTCACTTTGAGGAATTCCACTCAACTGTTTGGGCTATAAATAGCATAATGTAATATGACATTCGTGTGGCCAATTATTGAATTTTGAATATGGAGTTTTAATATTTTAATGTTTAGGACACTAATTTTAACAGAAAGGATCGCAACTGAAGTGTATAGACAATGAATGGAAGTGAAAGTTTGGAAAAACTCCGTTGTTAATTATAAGTTTAAAGAAAAACTATATGCTGGGCACAATTTACTCCTCTAGTCTGTTTTAGTGGACAATTAATGAAGCATTGCAGAATTGAATACAAAATAAAGTATCACCAGGGCCCGGAACTTTAGTGTAGGCCAAATTTTTGATGAAGTAACAAGTTACCAAGACTGAAAAAGGACTCTATGGCTCTTTCCCGTTGGATAAAATGGGGAGGAGTGTGGTAAATTTACTGGTGTGTAACCGGAACAGTACGGCAGAGACTAATCGATTGACCGGAAACGAATGCAGATAATCAGAAGTCATACTGTAGCTTTACATCTGGACGGACGGCTACTTTTGTATCTGTGTTCATCTTGTGTATTTGTGTCTCCAAACCTGTCCTGAGGGATCTTGGAACAAGAGACATCTTTATTTTAGGTAAGTACTACCAGTATTTACTTCAGTGTCTATCGCAACCGTTGTTTATTTTTGGTGTTTTCACTTCATATACACTTATATTTGTTAATGCAGCATCAACATACTACAACAATATCCCGGAAAGAGAAAAATAATGCATTTGAATATCAACCGTAGTTTCGTTTTGACTACTGACGACACACAAGATTTGATTTACGAAGTGAATCTAAATCTAGTTTTAGTGCAGATTCGTTCATACGACACAAATACACTATTTTGTTTTACGGATCATTTCGGCTTAGAGGACTGGGTGAGTCATGTAAAATATCGACTATAATATATACTTTTTATAAACAACTGGCAGCAAGATGAGTTGCAGATAATTCGTCGGTAACCACATTTAAACTAACTCTTTTGACCTGTTAATCATGTTCAGCTCAATTCAACAGTGAAACATGCCCATAATATCACTTTAATTGTTAATTTGGAATTGTAATAATAAACCATATGTCACCTAATCAGTCAAGAAAGTAACACTACCTGAAAACACCATATCCTATTTCCCACCCCTAAAATTACAATAAACAGATAATCTGTCAGTCATTCAGAGCTGATGAGGGTACTGATAATCGAGGGGTAGATAAGGCTATTACTGATAGGGGTTGCCTAGAAATAAGGCTGTAGTATGGAATACTTAAATAAATATTTTAATTTGTCATGCTTTACAATTTAATATTTAATTAATTAATGTAGAACTGTAACTCATGTTCAAATTTTAATAATGCTGGGCAATTTTATTAAATTATTAATTAAATACACATTTGATTCTGTAAAATTGTATTATGACTGATTATTATTGTAAAATTAATAATCTTTGCGTACAAAAATGTTTCAATACATGTAGGTATGATAATCATATATACTCGGTTTATATGATACTAAGCTATACGTATTTGTACTCACGTTAACATTATTGTTATACGTTTTTTACTTATAATTGTGTGCGCAATAAGTTTTCCATAGGTAACGGGATCTTCATTAATAGTTTTATGACAAATATTAAATTCTTAATAATTCATAGTTCTATCAGTCTTTATGTCCTATTCATTAAATTACAATATTAGTGTACATATTGTAAATCTTTGATAATGTGTGTAAATATTGAAATAAATATTAAAATAAAAGTATATAGATGTATGTCTACTTGTGTACATATTGTACAGCTTTGATACTGTATGTAAATATTGAAATAAATAGTAAAATAAAAGTATATAGATGAATGTCCACTTGTGTACATGATAAAGCTTTGACAATGTGTGTTTCAAATATTTTAATAAAAATAATAGTTTAAAAAATATATTTTAAAAAGTACGTTTACTGTCTGTTATAATGTGCCGATAATGTAACCTGGTGTAAATACAATTTATTAAAAAATGTGTTATTTATTGAAAATATTGCAATAAAAAGTATTGAACTAAACTCTGAAAGTATTTCTCATTTGTGTTTATGCATAAATAACTCATTCAGAACCCATCAACACATCAATAGTTTCACTACCGTGCGAGTTGACTTTTAGGTACGAGTTGACTTCCGTGCGAGTTGACCAAACAACGTGCGAGTTGACTACCGTGCGAGTTGACTTAGGTACGAGATGACTGTAAACCTTGTATTGTGGAGTCGTCGTGGTTATTCTATAGCCTAAAAACAATGTTCATATTCGCGAACATGACTTTAGAGTTCGAAACATGATAATGGCTAGAGAATTGCTCTATTTATGTTAACAGTCTTAATTGTATTTTAAATTAAACTGTAATTTGTTGATTAAAACATTGCAGAAAAAGCATCAATATTGCAAATATTCGATCATATTCGTTCGTTTCGTTCATATTCGCGAAAATGAGTCATATACGCATTATAGACGGACCCAAAATTTCGAGCAAAAAACTTCAAAAACTGTTAAAGGGGAATAAACAACACAATAATACAATTCCGAATGACAATAAGTATGTTTCCAATGTTATTGTCTTTCTGGATTGTATTTATCATCACAGAAATGGATAAAAGCAACGTTTGGATTATCAAAAGGTATATGTAATATATTTTCGAGATAAGTCACTATATTATTTATACAGTCTTTCAAAATTATGGAACGTTTTAAATTCATCTTTCCAGAAATAGCAATATGTGGGTCTAATCTCTTTCAAAAAGACATTTTATTCAACGTAACGTACTGAGTTAAGAAAATTCAAAAATTATAAATTGATTTTGACACCTTAAAAAGAAAACATCAATTATTTAATAAAGTTTGGTGTCTTTTACTCTTTATACAATGGAATATATTGCAATGGGTATAAACTGTTTATTGAAGTCTGATCCCCCCTCCCTTCTCTGGTAAAACTCCCATTGGAGTTCTTTATAAATTGGAGTTAAACGGGGATCCCCCGTCAAACTCCTATTGGAGTTTAATTTAAATGGGGGATTGACGGGGTCCCCCGTGAAAACTCCGTTGGAGTTTAATGGATATGGGAGATTGACGGGATCCCCCGTCAAAACCCCACGGGCGAAGAAAATCTACAAACACTTTATTTTCTTATTAAAGTACATATTTCTTACAATTATAACTTAAACATGTGTATTTGTAAACATTGAAACAGAAAACAAAGCATAATATTTAAATTACATTTTTTTTTAAATATAGGTAAAATTCTCCCGTCTGAAAAAAACACCCGTTGGAGAATTGCAATTCTTAACGGGGGAGCCAAAACCCCGTTGGGATCCAACGGGGGATGGCAACTTTATCATCAAATAACTCTACTTTCCAAAAACATTTTAACTCTTTTTTTTTATCAATTATATGTATGTACTCAATGCCCCCTACAAATATGCAAAATTTCATAACACTTGTTCAATAAATAAAAAAAAATAAGTTTGCAAATAATCTGGATTTGCAAACTTAATCTGGATACTGTTAATTGTTCAATGTAGGGGTCAAGGAAGGTGAGCAATTGTCACCTCTGTTTTAAGTTTGTTTATCAATGACATTGGTGAACATTTGAGTTCTACAAACCTATGTAAAAAAATGATGTTGATATGTTATCTGTTTGTTTGTTAATGTTTGTCGATTAAATTGCAATTTTTTCAAATAATCCCCATAGTCTACCAATTAAATTGTATATAAGTATATTCTAATCAAAGTACTGACAGTACTGGTGTGACGATGCTTTTGAGAGGATGGATATAAAAGCATCAAGTTAAGTTTATCTACATCACCACAATCACCACAATTGTGTATGTTGGTACGAACAAAAAATTTGTTACAAAAATTTTGCAAAAAAAATTGGGGTATGAAAACAATTTTGGGTACGGAAAAAACATTGGGGGAACGGGAAAGTAGTACCTGTGGGGAACTTGACCCACACTCGCACATTTTTGGCACTTTCCGTCAAACATCAGATAAGTTCCTCGAAGGCAATAGTATGAATACACATTTCGGAAGCGGTAATGCGGTCCTACCTACGCGCGTCAAAATGTAAGCGAAATATTACACAGGTCTGTCAGGAATGATTGAATTCACAAAGAAAATCGTGTATTGATGTAAGTTTTTTGAAGAAATGTGCAGAAAATATATTAAACAAGAGCTGTGTTTGTGAAACACAATGCCCCCTGCTGCGCAGCTTTGAAGCCATATATTTACCTTTGACCTTGAAGGATGACCTTGACCTTTCACCACTCAAAATGTGCAGCTCCATAACAAACACATGCATGCCGAATATGGAGTTGCTATCTTCAATATTGCAAAATTTGACCTTTGACCTTGACCTTGAAGGATGACCTTGACCTTTCACCAATCAATATGTGCAGCTCTATGAGAAACGCATGCACGCCAATATTGAAAAAGTTATGGCCAGTGTTAAAGTTTTCGGACAGACAGACAGACGCTTTATATTTGACTTTTGACCTTGAAGGATGACCTTCACCTTCACCTTTCACACTTTAAAATGTGCAACTCTATGAGATGCACATGTATGCCAAATATCAAGTTGCTATGTTCAATATTTAAAAAGCTATGGCAATTAAAGTTTCGGACGGACGGACAGACTGACACACTGACTGACTGACTGACAGTTCAACTGATATAGGCCACCCTACCGGGGGCATAAAAAGCAATGGCGATATTTTTCTCAGCCACATAATTGTTAATAGTTTGATATCACAAAATGAAAGTGAAAGTAGAACTGTCAAAAATGACAGCCTGTCAACGTGTTGTTTTTGCTGGCACGAGAGGGCGATTACACTCAATGTGTTCACATTTTGACCATAGGCTTTGTCAATGACTTTTATAGTATGGGTAGCTTTGATATTATTTATTGCTATCATGTAACTGCATGATTGTGTATATGTTTACAATACACAAAGCATAAATAATGATATAAATATACTGATTGAACTTATAATAATCTGAGAACTATAGCCAGGTCAATTAAGGACTTAAAATACAATTTTGTGTCCTGATTTCATGAAGAAATGACCATGCATGTCCTAGATTTCAAATTCAAGGCCCTGGTGTGACACATTGGTAGAATTACCTTTAAACTGTTACCAGGCTTATGAAATTAGTTTTTATTGAACTATCTAAGGAAATCTAAATCAGGCACTGATTTTTCTTGTTTTAATACAGTCATAGATCAGTTGTGGCCTCTGGGTAATGACCAATTTTTGCTTACTTGTCACACCCTTAAAACTTTCCACACGTCTATAATAGCAAATCTGGATTTAGGTGATCTTC
This sequence comes from Dreissena polymorpha, assembly GCF_020536995.1. Classification (NCBI taxonomy): domain Eukaryota; kingdom Metazoa; phylum Mollusca; class Bivalvia; order Myida; family Dreissenidae; genus Dreissena; species Dreissena polymorpha. The sequence goes on along the minus strand of NC_068355.1, from coordinate 82,989,167 downwards.
AATGGTACATTTAAACTTTAGCTCTTTTACAAGAGTGCTGGTAAAGTCCAGTCACATATTTAAATCTAGGCCATGTCAAAATCAAAGTGTCAAATACAAATGAAAGATGCGTTCATTAATTATTGTCCAGTTGTTTACTACAGCTGTAAGATTTTATATAATATGACTGATGAACATCATGTGAGAGAAAATTCACATTATCATTGTATATCAGGTTCAGCAGCCTTTTAGATAACAATGTATGCTAGTTTTCAATGTCGCTTCTGGGGATCAAACCCGTAGGGCTTTTAGGACGATTCTGAAATGTTCGATCCCTCGAGAGCAACCAAACCAAAAATTAAGTCAAATATTGCCGACTCGGTTTTTTGAGTCGGTTCATGAGGGATAATGGAGCTTGACTGGTCATTGTCGGCTCTGGTACTACTTACATGTACCCCGGGTACTCTTAAGTATACTTACATGTACCGTGGGTACTTAAAGTATACTTACATGTACCCCAGGTACGGTAAATAAACGTAATTGTACTCGGTCCATATTAGACTGTACCCGAGTTGTATTCGCGCCCAAAGTCCGATGTCGTAAAACGCGCAACCGATTATCTTAAACACACTTCTCTTCATAAAACACTGCATCAACATGCTTTTTGAGTATGTGTTCCGATAATATAGAGGCCATTCTACAGAAAATTGACATAAATGTGAATATATAATTATAACAAAAAATAGTCGACAACGACTGATTTAGGGTTAAATTTCCCGGGTACATTTTAGTATATTTACCGTACCCGGGATACATGTAAGTATACTTAAGAGTACCCGGGCTACATGTACGTAGTACCCGAGCCGACAATGAACAATCGAGCGATACTGGAAGGTGCAACATCTCTCACGCCCCCTAGCATCGCCTTTAGCAGTATTCAATTCTCAACAGGAAAGTGCTGAAGTCATTGATCCCGAGGGACAAGAAAAACAATTGATTAATGTTCGAAATAAATAATTTGATTAATGACAATTCTATTATTTGAGCCAGGTCACAGGAAAAGCGCAGTCAAATTAGTATCCAATTAAATTATTTGTTATTGTCAGAAAAACGCTTTTAAGCAAACAGCTTTCAAGCGACTGCAGGCTGATCTAGATCCAAGCTGGCCACAATCGCCTTAATGTCTCTTTTACTGTGACACAGTTTATTTAACTTTAACATGATAAAAAGTACTAACACTAAGAAAGAGTACAAACCAGTAAAGACTTTGAAATCAATTTTGAATTTCAGGGCAGCTTGGTGATCTGCAAATCCCCGATGAAATGTTGATATCGGGTATCATAGTCATTCAATAAGTCGCAAAATGCTCGAATACAATTTATAAAGCACAATGTGACTTATATTGAAAACTAAAAATACCAGTATGCCAGTTTTGCCGTGTCAAGCTGTTACGATCCAGAAAGTCCTTCATTCACATCGAGTATATATCCTTCGAATTCCAACTATTGTTGTCATAAGCGGAGATTTAGTGAATAAATAATATATATCCTAAATGACAGTTTCTAAATAGCGAAACAAGCCAATTTATGCAGTAAGGAAGTTTTGAATCGAGACTCTCATGGGGGCGGCCATTGTTAAATGTTGAAACACGAACGACAACTCTGCTAGGAGAATGTTATCAATGACGAGCAATCTCCTACGCAGTGGCGAATGCAAAAGTGAAGTAACTGAAAAATCGAGTTATCTCAATCGGACTGGCTCGATCTTTTACATAGGTCGCCATTGTGAATTTTTGTTTATGGTTATCATACCTTGGACGATGCTGTTCCAGCATCGTCAAAAAGTGGGGTCTCAAGATAAATGTCGGGGAAACTAAGGTAAGTATAGTTAAAAAATAAAAATATAAAAATATGCACAAATGGGAACTCAACGGCGACAATATTGAAATGGTAGATTGTTTACGTACTTAGGGGTAAATATTTTCTATAACGGTTAACATAAACGCGCAGTTGAAGCACTGAATGAGCAAGCTCTCAAAGCATATAATCACCTTATCCCATTATTTAGCAGAATCAAATTAGATATTAAAACTAAAATATTTCTTTATGTGTTAACTTTATTTTTCGAAAAAGTGCACGAAATATTCGTTGATTTTGAGGGTCTATTGGCTTTTACGTTTGCACGGTACATGTAAATAACCTTTACATGCATTTATATTTTGTTGCAAGGGAATCTTAACATTATTTTTGCATATACTGAAGTTCCGAAATAATAAAACACAGGCCTTTTAATGATGTTGGGTATTGCCAAGACAGTTCATGTGTTTGAACCTCCATATCACCTTCTGTTACTCATATGGTGGAGCGAAAAAATTCCCTTGAAGCACTAGTATTACTGACAAGAGGTTACAGGCGTAGTTGCTGGTACTGATGATCTTTTTTCGCTTGTGCTGACATTCAACAGATCTTCTGTCTGCCTTAAAAGAGAACCTGCTCTTTGCAGGCTCATATCGGCAAAAGAATATGTATTTTAAAAATTATACAGTGAACATTTACTTCTATTTAGTGAACTGATAGATTAGGGAGTTATAACTGTCGCATAGCAGACATAAGTTGTAAGTTCACTTGCTGATAGAAAGAAATACTTTATCTGCGTTGATCGTCATATCACCGTTATGAAAATCTTCATTTCCCCCACTATCCTATATCTACTATCATCTTGACTTGTTTGTTTATATGGCGTTGATATAATTGAAAACCGTAAATATGTTACATTACGTCGGCGATGCACTCATTTGTGCTTTCTGTGGTTCAATATCGATCCATAATTTAAGTCTTTAAAAGTATAATGTTCATCACAATGTGTCTGTTTGAAGACGCTGCATATACTGGTTTAAATACTATGTAACTGGTCAACTTATATCCAGGTCGCCGTGGTGTAATGGATATGGTGTCCGCTTAGCGACCGGGAGGTCACGGGTTCGATCCCCACCGTGGGAGAGTTCTTTAGATCTCACCAAAGACACCAAGTACTGGTTCTAGGCCCAGGAAACGGACTCGAGAGCGTTTATATAAGCTTTCGATGCAATCGAGCTAAAATAAATAGGTTTAAACTAACTTATTTCCAAGTAAACATCTACCCTGGTAAACTTGAACCCATTGTGGTAAACGTATGCCTGTTTTTTGTCAACTCTTATCTACCCGAAACACATAAATAGGTGTAAGATCGTCGACGTGTTGAAGAGAGTATCAAAATAGATCAGACTATTAAACATTGAAAAAACATAAAGAAACAATTTCATTCTGGAATTTTTTAATAATTATTTTTTGTTCATGAGAAAAATGAACATACTTCTTTTCATTGTAACTATAGATGAAATTCCATGCCGTATTGATATAAACATCAAAATAAAAAAAACTTTAAATAATAATTTAAACACGTTGACCACGGAACGAGTAAGAGGTAGGTAAGAGTTGATCATACAAAGGCAGTGTAACAAGTATATGCCACAGGTGGTAATTGTGTGGCCATGATATTAATTATTGAAAACATCATTGTAAATGGAAAATAATTAAATTATAACGAAAAATCAACTTTTCTGAAAGTAACATTTTCACTATCAAATACACACACACACACACACACACACACACACACACACACACACACACACACACACACACACACACACACACACACACACACACACACACACACACACACACACACACACACACACACACACACACAACACACACACACACACATACACACACACACACACACACACACACACACACACGCACGCACGCACGCACGCACGCACGCACCCACACACACACACACAAACACACACACACACACACACACACACACACACACACACACACACACACACACACACACACACACACACACACACACACACTTGGTCTTATTCAACGCAGAAATAGAATTTCCTTTCTGGTAATGTACATATCTTGAAATATTTTTTCCAAAAACTGGGTTGTAAGAAATAACACGATACACAACTCGCGTGACCTACTCGTCATCGATCAGACCCGGTTCAAGTATGAAATCTTCGGAGAATAAAGACACACCTTCGCGTTGGACCAATAAAATCACTCGTGTGTTTAAAATGTCTGCCAGATGAAATGTATGTAAACAAAGGTTTCAAATGACGATGGAGAGTTGGCTTTGATGCATAATATAACGGCAAGAACGGTTAGAATGTTTTTTCATCGTTTTATTAAATTAAGGTATCGAGGTCCGTGAACTGAGCAGGGATGATGCCCTTTCCTCCGTGAATACCTCAGTCTTGGATCGGGTCTGATCGATGACGAGTAGGTCACGCGAGTCATTTAATGAAGAATATTCTAATATAAAATGCTATTCAGCATCAATAGTTTGTACATTTTTGTTCATTATATGGAAAAGCAATAGGTTGGTGCAAGCGGCCAAATTCAACTCTTAACCGATGAGATGATATTCTTTGTTTAGAAAGAGCAATTCGATGTTTTCATTGGAGGTTGTTTGTAAGGTACACTTTCAAATCATTGTTTATGTTAAGATGCCTTTAAAACAAAGGTCTACTAGAATCCGTTGATCGTGAATTCATATTATGATATAAAATTCCGTTAATCGTGAATTCATATTTTGATAAAAGAATCTTTAATTCTTTGTTTGAATAATGAAATAAATACTTCTTTTTATCCTACCCTTTGGTGTATCCATACTTCTAAAACCCCTAAACTTCACAACAGTAGATGCAACGAACTAAGACAACTTTTTTAGACGGTGTCAATTGAAAGTAATGTTTCATCATATTATATGTAAGTTTAATATACTTATTTTCTCTTCTTTCTATTATTTTAACCAGTATTTAATTATTTTTTAAGATATCTCATTTCAATATGTGAATGATTATCTAACTGAAAGTTAACGAAATAATTTTATGTTGCCCTTTTAACACCTAAGCTATTGTTTATAAAATTGAGTATGAAGACGTTCAAAGGGTTGTGCATTATGAAATCTCCACTTCGAAAATTGGTTGAATGAGTTTATCAAACAATTTTTATTACTGGATAATTTGTATAGGTATATAAGTATTTCTTCATTTTAAAAATGGCAAGACTTTGTATTGAATTTTTATTTGCAACCTTACTTAAGATCCTTTACGGTTAATGTTTTTGTACTCTTGCAAGTTTAATTAATAAATGTAAACAAAGTGTGAGGTCAAGAGGTACTTAAAAGCGATTTAAACCTGCAGTGTTTTTGAATTGGCCGTTCCCAGGTAATCTATTGGAAATAAGCGGCTGGCTACCTTTTATTATTTATTAAGTACTTAAAAAAACCACCAGAAAAAATAATGTCGTTTTATATAAACAATTTCTTGCCGACGTATCATGTGTCCTGGTATATCTGACGGTTACTTGCAATAATAGTTTTACGATCATTCGCATACAAATTATGTCACTTTTATTAATCAACAAGTGCTATATCAAATTTATGATATTTGTACGACAATAATGTTAGGATAAATGTTCTCGAAACTTTTCGAAAGCGTTCTGCGAAATACTGAATTGTAATGTTGATATCAAACAATATTTACAATAAAATAAAAAATATAGATTCGTGTCCATGTTTTCTTGCCTTTAACAACTGTTAAACCAAACTAGATATAGACTTTTCAAGCAAACATATTTAATAAAACCATAACCTGTGGCAGTTTTCTGTTGCTTATTATAATTAACCGTTTCATATTAAAACGAAATGGCAATAATCGAGAAATAATGTACACATGTTACTATTGCCAAAGGCTTCGTTAGCTTGTATTTGTTTTAATTGTGAGTGTTGCTGTTACACAGAATAAAACGAACATTATCCTATGTATATACGCGAAATCTATTTCAGGCATAAAACGAACACTATCAACACATGTTTGCTTAATGCTAAAAGGAACCTCCCAGAAACACTCAGAATATAAATCTTGTAAAAGTCCCTCACTCCCGAACTTAAAAAACAAGCAGAACGAAACACTAAACATAAAAATAATTGAAGCCGATATCACCACTTATAAACTCTCTTTAAAAATTATTAAGGGTTTAAACCGGTTGAAATACATGCCAAGCCTTAGACTTACCCAAGACTTAACTAAACAACGCCCAGGCTTTAAACAAATATTAAGAACATGTACAGTATCGCAAATAAAACTCAAAAGCAATAAAAAGAGAACTTATAATTGATTAAATTTTAAGTTAATTACATATTGCTTTATTATACAACAGAGCAACATGTTAAATATTTTTCAGGTAGAATGAAATGAAATAAACAGTCCCGCTTCTTATACACGGTATAAATCAGAAACTATTGAACGGATTCAAGTAAAATTCATTCAGTGAAGGCTCTAAATACTTATGGGCCTTAAGTGAATTTTCTTGGTTTAAACATATCAAAATTTTTAAAAATTTAATAAAACTTCTTACGTTGAAATACGACATTGAGAGAAAGTGACGAGTACAGTAACACATACATTTTGTTATTGTTTGTGGTTTCAGGGTCATTTACTTATTGTTTCTATAGTCAGTCTCTTGTGTGAAGCAAATTGTTGAAAGTAATGAAAGTATTTACATTACACTTTACACAATGCTTGATTATTTTAAGAAAAAACACTTAAACATAAAACACATAATCTCCGTTTAGTAATGATGCGCCCCACATTTTTGCTCTTTGATATTATTAATATTATAATTTATATTTATATTAATAAATTATACTTCTTAAGTGGTAAATGAACACTTAACTTTTAATATTAACATTCCAAGAGTTGTCATGTTCACCAGTGAGGGAATTTCATACAAATACATGCCTGCATATATATTATGGCTATACAGAATGCATTTTGTAATTAAAACCACCCTCACTGTGTTTAAGTTTCCATAAACGTATAATTATTTTATTGTTGCTTAACACTTGAAAGGAGCGAAGCAGTTTCTTTGTATACTGGTGTCCTGTTAGGCTAATTCTCCATTTTCTTGTAATATGTAAACCCTTATAACTCACCACATAGTTTTAATAGTTATTTTCCTCTATGTCATATATCATAACTCATAAGCTACTAACAATCGCTCATGGTTAGTCCTCATCTGAGCTTTGTGTACATTCGCAACGGCGGCCATCTTGGATTCTTAGAACTTGTCGACCCGGGTCGATTTGCCTTAGTTAATCGTTCGATCATAGGTCGGGTCGACCGAGTGCTGAATCGACCAAGGATGATCAGCGTTGTTCTAGAGTCGTTCCGGTTCGAGCCTCCACGAAGAAAAGTCGCGTTTTGATCATAGAACTTAGAAGGTGCTATTCGGTGGATGAGCAGCAGGACATTTGAAACGCCGATCCAGTTTGCAGTCAATACGTTTTTTTACTTTCTACCTTATAATGTTCTGCTTCAAAGTTAAATCGGTTCATCTTCATGAATTGTCTCATATTTTATACTTATTTATTGTGTATTGTGACTCATCCGCGACATAGATTCTTCATGTTTATTTTTATAAGTCGGTTAACGTTTTCTTTTTTCGACCAAAATAACTGCTCAGCTCCACGAAACAGATATACAGATATTCCAGAGTACATTTATATATCCTCCGCTGTTGTAATCCGAACGATCAACGTTACAGAGAATAAACCTATGGCGGCTTTATTTGGTTGAAACTTGTTTACGACTAAGTAAGTCGGTGTAATACAAAACGGGACAGCAGTACGCAACAGTATTAACAGAGTTATCGCCCTTTGTTTATTTATCATGTTTGGAATATTCATTCAGGTATTAACTTTAATCTTTATACATTGATAGTACAAGAAGAGGAGGTACAGGGTACACTTTTTTATGTACTAGTTTGTAGTAATTGACCGTTGCCTTTCTTTCATGAATGAAACATAAATCAACACGTAGTGAAGGAATTGAAACAATAGTACTAGAACTTTTGTTTGAAAATGGCTTCGGGTTTTCTTGGATAGCCGGTGAAATTGGAAACGTCAATTCTTTTATGAAACTCTATAAGAGGAGACTTAAAGACTGTGCCCCCAAAGGATTTTAGCAATACATCACCAAAAGCACTACATTATAAATATTTCAAAACTCTCCTGAATACCGAGGGATACCTAAACATCTATTTATTATATTTTAAGAAAGAATGTTATCGAATGTTCGTTGTTCAGGCCACGAACTACAAATTAAAACGGGCCGTCATATCAATATAGATAGAGAATATAGATATTGTTACTTTTGTTTAAAACGCAATGTTTATGTAATTGAAGACGAATTCCATTTTGTTTTAGTGTGCCCATTATACTATGAGAACAGACTTAAATATTTAATGGACATTATTGGAAACGATTATATAACTTTAAATATGGTTTATACAATTATGTCGGAATATGACAGAGAGAGTGTTATTTCTATGGCAAAATATATGCACGAAGCTATAATATGATATGTTATATACATTGTATGCTTACGTCTTTGGGTTACATGTTTCTGCTTATTAATAATATATTATTAATTAATATATCTTGCATTACAATAAATCATATGTAATGTTATGTTATGATATTGATGCATGGCTTTGATATGTAGAGCTTAGTACTAGAATATATACACCCTTCTTCAATTTTTAAAAGTTGGCATCTGTTCTATTTTAAAGCAGTTCTGTATTGATATTTAAAGGAATCTTAAAAATGTTCATGAAACGATTACTAAAATTTAGAAAAAGAGCAGAGAACACACATCAAAACTCTTGTTCATTATTTAAAAGTTATTTGTATTTGGTATTTGTTAATTTTCTCTGTTTTACTATAAATAAAAAAAATATTATGTTCACACGTTTTGGGTTTAAACAATAATTTGGACGTATTTGCCACCGACAGTTACAGCACATGTTCTATGTACTTTATTACTATCTAATGAAAGATAACCATAAACACGATACAATAACAATGTAGAATATTCTTAAATAGGTTTACAGGTGTAATACAAGCAACAAACTCCGGGACCTCGGCTCACATCTTTAATCATAAGATTATCTACCATGAAATAATCGAAGGCCATGAAGCGAAGTTGTTTTTTCGTCTTTTTCGCATGTCTATACATTCAGTTGACTGCGGAGTGTTTGCTATTTTTAGACTTATTTTTTGCGCCTTATTAGAATTGACTAAAAGTAAAATACCAGCTATTCTTAATTTCGCTTTCAACATATTGTTTTACTTGTTTGTGAAATGTTATAATATATATTTAATTTAGCTTAATCAAAATGTATTGGTATATCAGGTGGGCTTAGTGACTTTGTTATTTCGAGAATATACACTATGATACTGAGCCTGAGCACAGCATGTCAATCTATTCTTCTCATTTGAATTACATTAGTTTTTTAGTTGGTTTCTGGGAGAAATAGGCTTTATTCGTGTGCGTAAAAAATCGTCCCATATAAGCCTGTGCGTCGCCATGCCTGCGCAGTCACCAGGATGTTGCGAATACATAAATATAAACATCAGATTTATAAGGCCTTGTTTGTTTCACGTTTTTTTAGTTGTTCGCTAGCGAACAAATAAGGTTAGTACTACGCGTTGCAAGTCGGTCTGCTCTTAACTACGCCAATCGAGTTGTCGTTCCTTGCACTCACATACATCTCTGCCCGGAGGTTGATCTGCCGCATCCGCACGAGAAAGAGTTTATAAGTTATGCAAGAGGTTCGAGTTCTTCAACAATATTCATTAACAAATGGAAACATTATGTGAATATCGTGTTGGATGGAATATTTTTGAACGGAGCGTATATAGAAAAGACTCAGAAAACAATGTTTGTATTATACGTGTCGCGGAAAAGATTGTTTATTCATGATTAAAATAGTCCACTATATACTACGTCTTAATGCTACGTCTTAATGACGTAGTATTTTTACTCAGGACAGGTCATTCATAATCTGAGGCTATCAATAGATGCGGGAAAATAATAATGCTGATGATAAACAAGTTAAGTGGGATGTTTCGTAAGCTCGTTCACAGTGCATGCTACTACAGCGGGGTTAAATTTGATATGTCTGGGAAACGTTATTGCGGCGATCTTTTGTATTCACGGGTGCTAACAACGCAATAGTAGAAGGTTAAGCTTGTTTATATTTACAGTTTTTAATCTATAAAACGTTGAACATGAGTTCACCAATTACTAAAGGTATACTATAGACAAAAAATTGCGTTATAACCGCTAAAACCGAATATAAAAAACAACTAATTATAACAAGAAATATCTTTTAAAAAGGTGGACGGCGTAAATGCTGACTTTGAAATAAAGTTTGCAATTTACGTTACTAAATAATTAAATTGAAAACAATAGTTTAACTTTTGTGTTTTTTTCACTTGTAAGTCGCATATTCACCGCATGAACTGTGTGTTATCATTGTCAAACCACACATTAGTGTAAGCATATACAAATTATACAACGGCAATGCACATCATATGTGTCCTTACATGCCTTATTATAAGTGTATTCCTTCTCCATCGATATTTATCGTATGTTAATATTTAATTTACACGCATTTTTCTTTCGACACATTAAAATCGCACCTTCATAGACGCGTCATGCGAAAATGGGTCTTATGCGTTTCGGCCAGTGTATCTTAAGCCCAACCTTTGCATTTGCACTCTGGTCAGAGGCGATGCTGTTCGCTATAAAATCACCAAATGTGTTATGGTCTCATTATGTATCTCCTGACCAGACTGAGAGATGTGCAGGCTGAGTGGGCTATATATATGATGGGCGCACATGAAATAAGACCCATTTTTGAATTGCAAGGGTCATTAAAAATCTCATTGCGAATTGTAAATGGCACATTTTAGCACAATGCTTTTCGATTCAAAATTGAATTCAAAGTAGCAATTATGTAAATAAGGGCAGCCTATCCAGGCGTTCAGGAACGATTTTCAGACGTGCTGACCGAGTACGGCAAATATCTGTGGTTGGATAATTAAACGATTTTCTTCTTATCGTGACACTATACTATTTCGGTAATGTTTGTTTTCTCATCTTGAAAGCAAAACTGTGCTTATCGATAGTCAATTATGTATTCCCCGGACGATTTAGTGAACGACTACTGATACTGAAATTCTGCGAAATGGATTTTATCGCGTAATTGTAACTGGGCCACAATTTGTGTCGTTTAAACATACAGAGAGTAGTCCGGAATTCCTTACACTGAACAGTGCTACATCTTTTGCGCTGAGCACAGACACAGTGATGTAGCCAAAGGTCAGAGGTTTTATCTCGAATCAACCTATGAAAGATTTGAATATATTCACGCGTGTCTGCTGGCGTTATGTAAAAGTCATTTAAGGTGAAAAGCTGAGTAAAATAGCTACGCCGAAAAAGCGCATGTGTGCTCTATACCCATGTTTAGGTCAGAGTTATTGACGCCGTGTGAATTGCTATGGTAACAAGTAAAGCATAAACAACAAAGTACGGGTCAACAGGGCTGTCTTTATGACTGCCTAATTCGTGAGTAAAAAGTATTGCTCGCAGATTCGTTTTTTATTTATTTTCATCAATCATCTTATTGTATATTTTGATTTTGTCTATAGTGTCAAAAATCAAAAGTTTTGTACAGGGAATTTCCATCATGAAATTTTATTCTTAATGAGATCTGTATTCGATATTTCGACAATATTCGTTAAATATGATGGTGATTGCAAATTGTCTTTATATTCTGTTCTCATTACCATTTTTATCATACTTTCTATGCTTTCAGAACGTCAAAAAGGGCCATGTTTTTGTTTTTTGTCTAAGTTATCTCTATAAAATAAATAGGATGATAACAAGTGCACACACATCTCGACCCGTGCGTAAAGACACACTCTTTATAAATTTGAATGGCTTGTGTCCATTTCAAACTTGCGATTAATTTTGAAAAATGAGTTGCGTCTTAAGTTATGCAATAGCGATCAACTTCAGTGCCATCAGCGCTTTGATTATGCATTTCACTAGAATTGATAGATGTCATTTATCTTAAAAATCTGTCTTTTCATGAGTTTTAATTTTGACATGTTTACATTGAATTTTTATAAATAGGGTAATTCCTCGTTAGAAATAAGTAACACAACTACTAAACCAACCATTGTAATAAAAGCGGAATTCTTTCAAAAATGTATGCCACTATAAAAACGCAAAACAAAAACACCTTGATAAAGGTTTATACGTTATATTCATTTAAATCATGGATATATTTAATAAAAGTATCGGAATAAAATGTGTATGTGATTTAAATATCGTTTCTCACAACCATTGCAGACAAAGCAAATATAGAATGTCTATCATATAAAATTATTATAATATATGGTCCAATCATCACACTTAGATCTCATCTGCTCACTTGATCAATTATTTAATGGGAATGAGCAGGCGGTACTTTTTCAATCTGAACGCTGTAACGGTTGTTAATTCGTCGAATGGGTATTTCTATTACAAAGAGATCGGAGAAATTCTCGCGGAAAAAGCTTGATTGGCCAAGTATTCACAACATATAAGTTATAACAACAGTGTACATTCTTCCGCCCTCTTATATTAAGTAATACGAAAACATACCTTTTACAATATCATGTTTAAAATTGCTAGAAAGAACATGTATGGGAGGAATAGTACAGTATTTGCAATCTTTATGCTGCATGTATTTTGTAAAATATATTGTGTAAATTTCTCTCTCTTCGGAGATGACAATAAAACAACCGAATTTGGGCAAAACGAACTAGCCAAACAAAGGGAGATAGGTCGTCTCTCAGGTATGTGTATAGAGGACAAGAAAAGACAGTGTTGTGATCCATATTGTAATTGTGAGCCATCATGTGGATCTTCATTTAGCGCTTGTTGTCCCGACTTTATCAAAATCATCTCTTTTAATGATGGTGCCAATATGAAGATCTTGGAACAACAGAGCATTCCTCTGGAGTTGGGAAATGCACAACATTACTTTAAACCAGGAATTTTTGGATATGCAAAATGTTCAAATGGACCTCTACATCTTAAACAAATGTGTGAACTAGAATACAATTCAAACGAAGCGACACTTACAGATATGGTTCCATGCGTAAGTAATAAAACGAATACTTATTTCAGGAATAAACACTGTGCTCTTTGTCATGGAGAAGTGGAAAATCGTCTGGAATATTTCACAGCGGAATTGATTTGCAGCCACCCACCGTTTTTGGAGGAAATCGATCAGAAACGATCTCTCTTTCAAACTCAAAACTGCACCATTTTGTTTAAAACAGAGAGCGATATTCCGTACGGCTTTAAATAAAAATCTTGTTGCACATCCATAGACAGATGTAACATAACATGACTATGGGCCAATTACGATCTTGAATTGGAGCATGCTTGCCATAGTGATCATTCCGCCATTAGGTTTCCGTACGACAATTTGAGGTTTCAAAATGTGTTTTGCTTTTTACGCAATGGATTGAAAGTTAGCACATTACAAAAAGGTGTATCTTATTCGATAAGTACGTCACTTTTTCTGGTCTCTTGAAGATAGATACGGCGATATCGACCGTGGCTACCAGAAACACGATTGTACCGCCTGAGGTGTGTGTTAGTAAATTATGTCACTCTAATAATAACCAATTTAAATAATACAACAGATAAAATATACTTTTAACTAACTACTTCATTCTATTCAGGTCCGATATTTATATTAAAACATCTTACCTGAACGTATAAATTATTGCGTTCCGCACTGCCACATTAGTGGAATATCATATTAGTAAAAAAAGATTTGTTTAAACTAACATATTCGAGTCGTTACATGACAAAGCCTGAATTAACTATATCATCAGTTTCAACATTTTTGTTGAAGGTGCGTATATGCACGTTACCCTAATAGCAATAATGAAAACACTTGTATATTATACACCATTTGTTTAAAAAAGAAATATGCCGAAATACCTTCTTGACATAGATTTTAGTTCATTATGAACTGGTCGATAAAAGTACCACATTATAATCACTGTTTTTAAGACAAGTTTAACTATTTGCAGGGGGAAAAGGAAGTTTCTTGTCCTGGTTTCTACCGATTCTACCGAAATGACCAGTGTGTCTCGAATATCAAACGGAACCGCAACTACGCTGTCTCGGTTAAGGTAAAACTGATCCCTTTACATTTAGTAGCGCACCAGAAAGAAAAATCTGTTATTAGCCTGATTGACATCTTAAACACGAAGTTGAAAACTATGTATGACGATAAACTCTGTATTTTTGATGTTGAGGCTGTATTTGTATTAGGATGTCCTCGTCAGGAAACAGGATCGCATTGGTTTTCTATAGACGTTGATATAGGGTATACCGTGACTGGGATATTAGAACTGGAACGATTTAGTGTTGACACTTTATCAGAGTTACATAATTTGGAAATAGCTGATAGGGATAATCATGTATATCAAGTAAAAGTTGTCCATACGTTTGGTTATTGTGAAAAGAGTGTGTTTTTATTAAAATCTAAACTAGATGTGCCCATTGGTAAAATGCTTGTTACATGTGTGGTCGGGATGTATGTATGTTTAATTTAATGGATTTTGTACCGTGTCCTAGAATAAATGTATCTTTAAATAATAGTAACTGGAAACGAATATATGATGGCGTATTGCACCTAAGTGATAACTTTGAAATTGATACGGACAAGTACATTGATATTAACACTAGTGTTATATCAGTGTGCTAAAAGACCTACCAAAAATACATTAACACCATTTTAAGAGTAACATGGTCTACTGAGCAATTGGTATCGTTTGACTGCATTATAGTTTCTCTTGTATGCGTTATTTTATCACTGACGACGCACGCTCTTCTACCTCGTCTGAGAATTAACACACTTGGAAAAAATGTTCTGACATTGCTTATAGCGCTTCTTATTGCACAATTTCTTTACATCGTTGGTAGTTTCGGACATTTGAAAGGCGATTCAACGCCATGCAAAGTAGTCGTTATATTGTCTTGGTTGATGGTAATCATGTGGATGAATATCTGTACAATACATATGTTCCGTGTGTCCCAAAAAACACAAATTATATCTTCTGAAGCACATCGGAGGGAATATTGCTAGTATCATGCAAATGCTTTCACAGTTTCGGCGATATGTGTAGGAATTAATATAATTATTTCAACACATGTTAATAACGATATTGGTTATGGGTACAAAGTATGTTACATAAATTTACAAGCAAATTTAATTTATACATTCCTGATTCCTGTTTGCGTTGTAATCGTTTCAAATTTTGCAATGTTCGAAATGTTTATCATTTGTATCAGAAATTCAACGACTGAAAATAATTTGAAAAATGACAAAAATGAGCTTGTCATTTTTGTTAAATTTTCAACACTTACAGGATTGACTTGGATATTCGGTATCATATACAGTTTCACCGACAATGTAGTTTTCTCTTATTTATTCATTGTTCTTAACGCATCACAAGGTGTATTTCTATTTTTTGCCTTCATTGTTAACAAGCGGGTCTTAGGAATAATATTAGAACTCTTAGAATGTCATCCGGAGAGATTGATACTTGATCATCAAGGGCTACATCGTCAAGATATGTCAACGCTTGGGAGTACGTAATATAATTAACAGTAGATGCTTTCCAAACATATGAAGTGACGTAGATTTGGAAATTAGTTTTGTCAGGCAGAAAAATGAAACAACACGTTCCGTATTTAATCAAAGTACTGGCAGTACTGGTGTGACGATGCTTTTGAAGAGGATGGATATTAAACATCAATTTAAGTTTATCTATATCCCCACAATTTGATACGGACATTTGGGTACGATACAAAATTTGGGTACGAAAATTTTGGGTACGAAACAAAATTTGGTACGAAAACAATTTGCGTACGAAACATTTTTGGTACGAAAAAAAGTTAAGGGGTACGGGGAAGTAGTACCCGTGGGTAACTTGACCCATTGAGCGAAACTGGGAGGCGGGTCACATTCTTGTTCATTAAGTATGGCAATACATTCATGATGATTCTCGAAAGTAGGTATGCGCACATAGCCGGACCATGTGAGCTCAATCGTATGAGCACTTCACTATCCGAGTTCGCCCACGAACATATGGATAAGTTAACTAATAGCAAAATGACCTTATACATGTATATGCGGAAATCTAACAATCGAACGAAATATCAAACATGGTATGTACACTTAGGTGGTTGTGTAATTTCTGTTAGAATATCGTATTCAATATGTAAATTTTAAATGATTGTGCCCGCACTTGAGTTTGTTGCCTTGTTTGAGTCTATACGCGCCTAGGCTGCACCCAGTGTGTGTATTTGTGTTTTTCCAAGGTAATGAGTTACCTCCGCGCTGAGGCTGCATATTGTTTGGACCCGGAGTGTGTCCAGCACTCCTACCTAATAAGATTAGATTGACGACAGTTGGGACGAATTTTGAATGATAGCTGCAATTTCCAGCTATTTGTTTTGTACTGAAATACTTTTTAATTTTTTATATGGTCAAATGCTACGGGGGGTATGAGATTTTCCGGAAAAAAACAACTGTCAGGAATGGTGACCACAATACATACAAAATATAACATTGCGCCGGGAGCGGGAATCGAACCGGTGTCGTAAAGGTGAAAAAGCGAACGTTCTTACCACTGCGCTAGCGGGACAGACAATTACGCAAAAAATGTTGTATTATCTATATAAATCATAGCAGTGCAGCGTTTACAATTTGCAGGTTCGAAATCGTTCGCATTTTTTAGTTTTGTGATCACGTAAAAAGTTAATTTTACATGTTTTTATTCGCAATTTATTTCCTAAATCGAGAACAAATATCAAACAAAATAGAGAAAATATATAGTTGTTTCATTGGTCCATAAAAATAAAATGGATGTAAAATTACACATTTGAAATGAACGTTCTGATACACTTATTGAATCTGTTTCCCCAGGATATGCTGTTCTATTAATATTTACCTTTATCAACACGAAAGACAACTCTGCTAGTAGAATCACTCTGGATCAGCAGACGATTTATTTGATAAATCAATCTCTGGGTTAATAGTAGCCTTCTTTCGAACTACTTTCAAAAGTACAACAACAACAATAACAGTAGAAGACAAGTTTAATTGCGAAAAGTTGAAAAATTGAGTACATGTGTCACGGTTGTTGAGTGAAATAGTGTTATTTTCAACTGTGTATGAAGCATGTGAACTGGTAGTGGAATAACCGAATTGTTGGTGGAAATGGAATTTAGAAATACATCTAATAATTCATCATCGTGTAGAATTATCATCAGCATCATTTCTGTGGAACATTGCACTATTCAAAATAAAAGTGTTTCATAGATATGGTGCTTTTGACATAGTTCACTAACCATCAAGACTGAAATGATTCATGCACACAGGTAAAGTAAATAATTGAATTTGTGCAGAATGTTTATTTTTTACAAATTATTCTTTAATTTGACCAATTTATTTTAGATTGATTGCACTGAAACTCAAAGTCTAAAGCTTAGTAAGACACTTAAGCCAGTTTTCTGAGAAGAAACAATACTTGTTCAGAGTATAGCAGGCTCATGCGGCCTCTGGTTTATTTATTTGGTCTCGGCCTTTAACCTGGGTCGCTTTGATTTCAGGTGTTTAGCCCCCATATCAACAAGGCTCTTGACCCTATATGTAGTTATTCATATTGTTTAAAGATTTTGAGAACCCTCACTCGGTGCCAGTTGGGATAAAACAGGGACCTTCTTATAGCTAGATGAATGCATCAAATATGCCAGCAACACTTTATAATCAATAACTTTATAATTGATGATTCTGTTCTTATAACTACATTACTAATTTACCAAAACAATTTGAAACACATTTTTATGCCCCCAAAGGAGGGCATATAGTGATCGCACTGTCCGTCTGTCTATCCGTCACACTTTGCATTTAGGTTTCGAAAAAATGCTCATAACTTCTATGTCGCTTCAGATGTAACATTCATATTTGGTATGCATGTGTATATGGACAAGGCCTTCCCATACACACACAAATTTTGACCCCTTTGACCTTGAACGTAGGGTCGGCGTTTAGGTTTTGAAAAATGCTCATAACTTCTATTAAAGCGTTTATCGGGGGCATATGTCATCCTACCGAGACAGCTCTTGTTTTTGCTACTGTCCTCTGCACCAACCATGATATATCTGCATATATGCATCCAACCAAATCAGTAAAACTATTTGTCACTTAATTACAGTAAACTTATTGCATGTTAACTTTTCAACAATATATATATACATGTATATATAATTATATATAACAGATCTTGAAAAAAACACACATCAAACTTCAAATTGTTTTAGTAAATTATAGGCTTTAATTGGTATTGTGACATTGACACCACTCATGCATGCGACTATACAATTATACAACTATGGAACACATTATTTATGAGAAATTCCAATATATCAACATATTGTCTCAGATTTTAGGCAGATAATCTAGTGCTTTTTGCTGCCATTTTTACTATTACACATATTTTCATTTTATGTTATGATGCATTGATCTTGTTTCTAAATTAACCAAGCAATCATGTTAAACTTTTTAAGAAAGATGTTGTCTGATAAATATAGAAAATATAATCACTACAAAGTGAACAAAATTCAGTTGAATACTGTGACCAACAAAGATTTGCCAAAGAGCAATTCAGATCATGATTTAAATTAAATACAAGTAATATGAAAGTCTGCCTATTGGATCCCAGTTAAGACTTATTTGTCAAATCTGCACATTAATTTTCCTTTAGCCATGTAGAATTGGGGACTAAATACCATCAAGTCATGTAAAAAGGAGCAGGGTATAGCACGCTGCTATTGATCTCTTGAGCTTTCACATGAATTTTACGGGCAATTTTCATACAACAAATGATATTATATAGTGTAATGATAAAGCATTATGAGCACAAATTATACCTCTTACTAGTGGTGCAAAAATCATTTAAGTGTCACATTTCAAATGAAAATTTATATAAAAAGGTATTATTAATTGTTAAAACATTATAAAAGGTTATTTCAATTCACTAAAGCATTTAATTACAAGAACAAGTGCATTTTATGTCCATTACAATACATGTAACAGTATTGGCATTGTATTTATCTGCATTTGATGTGCATTTAATACACTTACAAATGCAGACAAGACACACTTCTAACAGAAACAAATGTATTTTATTCTGCATTTTTCCAGCATTAATACTCTTCAAGTGTATTTTTTATCATCCCAAATACACTTTACCAGGAAAAAGGAATGTTAAAATAGATTTTTAGTTTGTTTTAAGTATATTTTCAAATGCATTAAGACACTCTTTTCTTTTGCAAAAAATGTTGAACAAAAACTTGAAAATATTTAATATACTAAAGTGTAGTAATAATTAAAGTTTTGTATGAGCATCAAAAACAGTGTCAAATTCATACCAGTGCCTATTTAGTAGCAGTAGGCCTTAAATGGTCTACTTGTGGTAGAAATAATGCATTTTGTAAAATACAACAAACATAAATTAAAAAATATAGCTGCCCATACAGTTCAATACAATGTTCAATAAACTACACTATGCAAAGTTAAAATATGACATCAAGCTTGGAATAATCTTTTCAATAATGAATAATATGCTGTTTTAATTTATAAGTGAAATAGACACTGCATATAAAAACTGATTTTACACCAAAACTAAATGTTTAATTTGATTTTTAGCTCCACTGGCCAAAGGTCCTGTGTCCATCGTGCATCCATGCATAAACTTTTCCTTTAAACATCTTCTCCTAAACTACTGGTCCAATTCTGATGAAATTTCTTAGGAATGTTCCTGGGGTGAACCTCTTTCAAATTTGTTCAAATTATGGGGTCAAATTTGACTCTGCCCTGGGGGTCACAAAATTGAAAATTCACTTTAATAAGGCCTATTTTGTGAAAACTTTCAAAATCTCCCGTCCATAACCATCAGGCCTAGGGCTATCAAATTTGGTATGTAGACACATCTAATAGTCCTCTACCAAATTTGTTCAAATTATACCCCTGGGGTCAAATTTGACCCTGCCCCGAGGGTCACAAAATTGAACATATGCTTATATAAGGCCTATTTTGTGAAAACTTCAAAAAAATTCTTGTCCATAACAATCCGGCCTAGGGCTATCAAATTTGGTATATAGTGACATCTAATAGTCCTCTACCAAATTTGTTCAAATTTAATCCCTTGGGTCAAATTTGACCCTGCCCCGGGGGTCACAAAATTGAACATATGCTTATATAATGCCTATTTTGTGATAACTTAAAAAAAAATCTTGTCCATAACCATTAGGCCTAGGGCTACACAATTTGGTATGTTGTGACATTGTATAGTCCTCTACTTAGTTTGTTCAAATTATGCCCCAGGGGTCAAATTTGACCCTGCCCCGGGGGCCACAAAATCAATTATATGCTTATAAAGTGCCTATTTTGTGAAAATTTTAAAACTCTTCTTGTCCTTAACCATAAGGCATAGGGCTACCAAATTTGGTATGTAGTGACATGTTATGGTTCTCTACCAAGTTTGTTCAAATTATGCCCCTTGGGTCAAATTTGACCCTGCCCGGGGTCACAAAACTGAACATACACTTATATGGGGCCTATTTTGTGAAAACTTTAAAAATCTTGTTGTCCATAACCATTGGGCCTAGGGCTACCAAATTTGGTATGTAGTGACATCTAATAAACCTCTACCAAATTTGTTCAAATAATGCCTCTGGGGTCAACTTTGACCCTGCCCCGGGGGGTCACAAAATTGAATAAACGCTTTTAAAGCGCCTATTTTGTGTAATCTTTAAAAATCTTCTTGTCGAATACCATTTGGACTATGGCTACCAAATTTGGTATGCAGTAACATCTTATAGTCCTCTACCAAGTTTGTTCAAATTATGCCCTTTGGGTCAAATTTGATCCTGACCCGCATGTCACAAAATTGAACATTATATACGCTTATATCTTGCTTATTTTTTGAAAACTTTAAAAATATTCTTGTCCTTAACTCTAGGACCTAGGGCTACCACATTTTATATGTAGTGAGATATAGTAGTCCTCTACAAAATTTGCTCAAATTATGCCCCTGGGGTTAAATTTGACCCAGCCCAAAAGGTCACAAAAGTGTACATGTGCTTAAATAGGGCCTATATTTAAGTATTTGCACATGCAGAGAAATTTGTTTCAGCCTTTTTTCAGCAGTGGAGCGATACAGGGCCATCATGGCCCTCTTGTTTAAATACTCAAAAAAATGAAACCGGTTTCATGCTTGCATGAACACAGTTTATAAATGCTGTCAGAATTATAAAATATGCAATTACTATAAATACAAATGCCAGGGAAAAGTGCTTTTTGTACTAAAAAATTCGAATGAATATTACAATAATACATTCTGAATATTTTAGTATGTAATTAACAGTTTTGTCTGAGAAAATCACTAAATTTTATATATTTATTCAAATTCACATAAATCATATTTCAAAAACACATAATTACTTCAAATCCTTTCACACAATACTGAAAAAAATGCACAGTTTCTGATTGTTATTGATTCTTTATTAATTTATACATGTACCATTGTTTAATCTTGATGCATCCTCAATTGTATAATGCACATCTTAATCTGTTTTAACAATTATAATATAAAGATTAAGGCTGACTCAGTAAAATAATAATCCATGATTTCTGCAGTACTTGCAGACAAACTAGGAATACTGCTGTGATATTATCTATCTATCTAATAGGATACAAATTTGGCTTCAATAGAAAAAAAATCAAAGCATACACATGTATGAAATGTGTATGCATATATTAGTTAAACTTAAATTGATTGACCATCGATAAAAAGATATTATAATATATGTATATATATATATATATCCTTGTAAAACTAAAAATTAAATATGTATGTTTCTATTACATCATTTAGGACTTTTATATTCAGACAAAGTAGAGTGAAGCTTAAAACAGTATCCAATTGTAACAGTCAATTTTGAGAAAATCAACCTTATAATTATTTTCTGTGTTGGCCAATGTCATAATTGGTATAAAATGTATATTGAACTGGAAGTTTTCTTTATTTTAAATGATAACATTTGCTTGGTCAGCCATAATTGTCACAATCAAGTGGTCTTTTTACACTGTAGTTTTCTCACTGACTATGGGTTTGTTCCGAGAATGAGCCACACAAAGTATCGTTGGGGAGATGAGTTGTCAATTTTATGTTTATCAGTCTTTCATAATCCAGTATAC
Organism: Dreissena polymorpha; assembly: GCF_020536995.1. Lineage (NCBI taxonomy): Eukaryota > Metazoa > Mollusca > Bivalvia > Myida > Dreissenidae > Dreissena > Dreissena polymorpha. The sequence continues at coordinate 82,966,872 of NC_068355.1, read as the reverse complement.
CTGTAAAAAGGGAATTTGTAACTAATAATCACACAATATACACAATTAAAATTGTATGCATTTAGATTTATTTAGTACTGCACATTAATCATTTTCCAAAAATATGTAGCAACATTACATTATATAATGCTGCAATACTAAAGTAATTTACTAATTAAAGGTCGCTGATGTGTAATGGATGTGGTGTCCACCTAATGATCTGGAGGTCACTGGTTTGATCCCCAGTGTGGGAGCATTCTTAAGAAATCTCCAAGAGACACCCAAGTACTGGTTCTAGGCCCAGGAAACGAACTCAAGAGCATTTCACATACATGTACGTAGTTAGTACTTTAAATTTAATCGAACTAAAAATGGGTTAAAACTAACAACTGAAACCCTTATTAATACATTTTATTTTGAATCAAGCAAATGTGCAAATTCATTAAAAACAATGAGTAAAATTTAAAAATTTTACTTTAAAGTAATCATGATAATTTAGATCATTTTCAGAATATTTAATGATGATAATGATACAATTATATATTCCCTAAATGATAAAAATAAAACATGTAATGTTAATTTATGAAAAAAACGTTTTAATTTTATCAATATCATGTTAATTACAACTAGATACAGGCAATTAGATCAGAAACGTGCATTAATTATATTAATGAACAACCCAGACATTTGTAGTGATTTATGGTCACTATTTGATTAACGTTCTATACATGACCTGTCATAAAAGGTATTTTTTAGCCAGTACTACAATCGGCAATGATAGTCTGTATTGCATACATATTTCAACGTCTATTATCGATTCGCTTCCTCAAACTGAACAAATATTTAATGTTTACATCGCGAAACGTAATGCATCCAGTTTCACTTTCGGTTTGGTTGGTTTTGTAAACACCGTAATTTCATCTTAAAAATTGGATGATTGGGTGATTAAATAATAATGGAAAAGTAAATCACTTGGATAATAGGTCAAAATGCAACACAAATGAACGTTAATAGTGCTATTTATATCAAAGTTTCGGTAAAAAGTTTGGCGCTAGTTCAACGCGCATCGTATACAGCCTCATAACAATAGACTGACAACCTTTTGGGTAGTAAAGTAGTAATACAAGGCAATATGGCGACCGTTAGCCACGAGGCCTATCTTACGGAGGAATCCGAGATAGCCGATGTATCACGATTGCTAGTAGAATGTTATCAATTAAAATCAACGAGCAAACTCCTACGCAGTGGCGAATGCCAAGGGAAGTAACTGAAAAATCGAGTCATCTCAATCGGACTGGCTCGGTCTTTTACATAGGTCGCCATTGTGAAGATTTTTTTTACTGGTTATCAAACCTTGGACGCTGCTGTTCCAGCATCGTAAAAAAGGCTTATTGTTAGATGAAGAAATATGGAGTCTTTGATTATGACTGGTGATTTATAGAACAATACGGGTTTCGTAACGCTATAATTGTAAAAACTGTCAAAACGTTAATTTATTCATCTTTATTTTATGTAAACGTTCCTGTTTACAACGTATGGCGGCTTCCGCCTGAAGTTCGCCTTAATGATGCGAATAATGTAAATATTAATTTGGACCAGATGTAAAAAAAACACGTTTGTACCCACAAAGTCAATATCCGGTAATGAAAGCTAAAAAAATAAACACACAATGAAACTAAGTAAATTTGTTTATAAAAATATCAGAAACAAGACTTTTAACATTAAAATATTTGTTTTAAGATTTCGGATCAAATGTAAATTGCAGTTGTTTACAAAGTGACGAACGCGGTTGACAGCCTTTTGAAAAAATAATTTTGTCATAGTTTTAATGTCTGTTGAAATTATAAACATAACGATGCATAAACATGTCAGAAATTTAATTTTTATTCATCAATACAGGGTGTCAATTTTTTATTTAATGACTTGGGAATATTGAATAAAAGCTTTGACGAATAGAGCCGATAACCGATATATTTAGTTACCTAAAGCTCAATCGGATGTATCCGGACTCAAAACTTCGCGGGTTATGAGAGATGCTTAATAATAAAGATATCACGATTACGCTTAAATCCCACTACTTAATTAAACTACTTTCTTGTCTCTTTTGGCTTAACACCCATGCCAGTGGTGGTTATTTTTGTAGCCTGTTTGTGTCTGAAACTTTTTGGTGCATTTCGTTGGGGCTGAATTTGAATATGAGCATTTTGGGTGCATATATAGAATGTCAGTGCGTTTCTTAAAATCTCACTGTAAAAGAAAGCCTGTTTTATTATGATTTAGTATTCGGGCGATCAAAATTTGTTAACAATTGCATAACGTATCATCAGATTCCTATTATTTTTTAAAGGAGACCTGTTTCATCTTTACAATTAAACTTGTCTTTAACAATCTTAACTAAAGAAAATACAAGTCAAATGACTTAGAAGTTTGCCGTTTTATAATGGGATCCTAATGGGATTGGATTAAATGTAAACGAGCAAATTCGCTGAAATGATATCTTCCGCCAAATAAAGTTTGTTTATGGATGGGTGCAAATCAATTGATATATGGTTTAATCCAAAAACAATTTAAGTGTCGAGTAATTGTTTGTATGCATTGCAATTCTCCCTATTGATATCTACACACTCATGCAGTTTTATATTGTAATCTTTTAGCATATTTGTGATATGACCATGAAAAGTTCACAATACAAAAACAACAAAAGGAAATAACTCTTATTTAAGAAAGTGTAGGGTTAGGGTTCTTGTACATGGCATCCTCTCTATTGATAACAATACATCCATGAAATTTCATCTTGAAGTATTGTATGGTTTCTGAGATATAGGCCTGAAAAGATACATCATACATAAAAAGGCAATAACTCTTATTTAAGAAAATGAAGGGGTTATGGTTCATGCGCATGGCACTTCTACGCATTGATTTGTATACACCTATGAAGTTTCATGTTGACATCCTATATAGTTTATGAGAGTTAGCCATGCAAAGTTTTGTGACCGACGGACTGACGGAATGACAGACTGACGGACTGACGGACAGACGGACAAAGCCAATTCTATATCCCTCCGCCTTTTGCGGGGGATGTAACTAACCATTCAAATTTGGTCAATTTATAGTGCTCGGTATTGTTGTAAATGTGTCGTTGTACCTTTTGCGGCAAAAATAGCTCGTGATTTCCATGGTTTATACAAGTACATAAAGTTAACGTTATATGGTATGGTTTGTCAGTTGAGAGCGACATGGAGAAATATTTGCGAAAATGTGGCACGTAAACGTTATTTGATCATTCAAATTTTATTTGCAATTAGGCATACTGGTTTGGGCAATTTGAGCTATTTGTTTTCGGTTTCCATTGAATAGAACATTTCAATACGATTTCGTTGACAATTAAGTCTTTTACCTATGTTGTGTTTTGCTTATGTTTGTTAAAACGATTTGATAAGGGAATATTTTATTAATTCGGGTTGCAAAAAGAAAAACATTATTAAATAGGAACAGTATTATGTAGATTCCCGACACGACCGTTTTGGAACTTATCTAAATTGGAACCAGAATGCGAGTGTTTTCGGGTTAACTTTGCATCCCTATTATGTGCTATGTAAATTGATAATCGTATTAAAATGGTATTTAGCTGGGTCTTGTATTAACATAATTGCTTCAGTGCTTTTTCACTATTTTAAATCGGCTTCATTTATTGGGTTATGATATATGCACCACCATGTCATTTCATTGTCCTGGGATATTTCGAATCATGCGTTTATTGATGTTTAAATTGATGTTATATTGTTATTTTATTCATTGTTTACCTCAGCTCATGCTTATAATTGTTCTATATAAATGGCACTTATAAGTGCTGTTGTTGTTAATTATTATTTAAAAATTATTAAAAAAAAACACACACACTAATTTCTCGTTCAACACATTTAAAGTTCAATTGTATAAAGGTATATACGTTTCTCAAGACCCATGAAATGTTTTTGTATACAAGCTGGGCTTCAGTGGTTAGATTGTATTATACTTCCTGAAGAATTAAAGTTTAAAATTCCGTGAAATGTCTGTCAACATCTTGAAATGTGTAAACATAAAACGAACAAAACTTAATCGATTATTTTGAAAACGTGGAACTATATATTGTTTGCTACAGGATAACCTTAAATTAATGTGAATTTGTTTACTTTAAAACAGAAAAATCAGTGCACATGACAAATGTTAACTATATTAGAACATAAAAGGCTTTTTTATTAATGTAGATGTTATTTCTGATACCACTTGGTTTTTTAATGCAATCACTTTTATGCAATGTTTTATCAAAATTAAAAATGAGTTCAATCGTACTTAGCTTGTTTTAATATTGCTTCTATTAATGCACGCTTTGTAATTGCAAATTGTGTATAGTGTATGTTGGCATCATTCTCAGAGACATTACGATTGTCTGAATCTGAAGTATTTAATTATCCTGAAAAAGGATGTTGGATTAATTGTTATATTTAAATAAAAAACGCTCATTGCACGTTTACCATATTGATTTATTTAATTAGATTATGGTACATACGTTTTGTAAGACCCATTTACTGCGTGTTTGTGTATACAAGCTGTGATTTGGCAGTGAGGTTTTTTATACTATTTTAAGAACATTTTTGAGATTTATTGTTCGTACAATGTCTCTGAATATTTTAAAATCTGTAAACAGAAAACAAACCAAACTTAAACAAGTATTTAAAAAAAACATGGATAGATTTTGATTCGGGACATGCTTACCTGTATTTAATATTTATTCGTTTACTTAAACACACATCATCCTTAAACGATAACAATATTTCAACATGATTTGTTTTTTAAACTTCGATATATTTTATGTTATCAAATAAATTTGATAGAACATTGCCATAAATAAAATATAATATGAAATATCAACATGAATACAATCGTGTATAGCCATTTTAAATATTGCTCGTATGCATTAACGCTGTATATTTATGCATTTAATGTAATGCCATGTGGAAACGTTCTTAGATTTCTAATGATGATCTGGAATAAGTGCAATATGATGCTGAATTCTGTGCAAAACTGAACTCATCAGATCATTTTATAAATTCAATTCCATCGTGCCTCTTAAGGTTGAAATTATGTTCTTCTGATTAATATTGAACTAGTATCAATAACTGAATTGATATTAAATTAAAACGCTTATCTCTTGTAGATGTTTTCAAATTAATTGCAATCTTAAAGGGGCCTTTTCACAGATTTTGGCATTTTTTAACTTATTCATTAAATGCTTTATATTGATAAATGTAAACATTAGATCGTAAAAGCTCCAGTAAAAAATCAAGAATAAAATTAAAAAAAGGAAAAGAACATTGCCCGGAGCAGGTTTCGAACCAGTAACCCCTGGAGTCCTGCCAGAGTCCTGAAGTAAAAACGCTTTAGCCTACTGAGCTATTCCACCGAGTACACATACTTGACGTATTTTATACGTTATATAAGCAATCTTCGTAGTAATACACAATTTAACGACAAAAACAGAACACTCTAAATTATTCAATCGTTTCGCGTTGCAACGCTTTATAATTTTTAGGTTTTATAATCGTCAAAAGATGCATATAATGGCTATATTAGAGCATGGTAAATGTTCAGTATTACTGTTTCATCACAAATATCATAACTAAAACGAAAATTTGCGAATCTGAAAAAACTTATTTCAATTTTGTCAATTTACCAAAGCGTGAAAGGGTTTATCTTTATCGATATCGGTGTTTTACTATTGTATGCGCATAGGAAAAGTAATGCGCTGTATTGTCAAGGCTATTCGTAGTATTTTTTTTTGGTCAGGTTAAAATTGATGTTATATTGTTAACTGTGTTTTTTTCACTGATTGTTTACTTCATTTGTGCTTCTAACCGTATGTATACAAATGGCTTGTGGTTATTATATAGAAGGCGGTACTTGTAAGTACTGTTGTTGGGTAAACTATTATATAAGAATTACATAGCAAAGCTCCTTCAATTCTTACCATATTCTTTCACTTAATTTGATTGTGGTAAATACGTTTCTTATGAGCTATTTACTGTATATACTGTGCTTTAGCAGTTAGTTTCTTGTAATCTTCTTGAGAGTGTGAAGAACATTTTCAGGTTTTATGTTCGTGACAAAAAATTGAATCATCTGCTATGTGTATTTAATCCATATCATCGTGCCCCAATATATCGGAACTATGTTTTTCTTATTAAAATATAACAAATTAGTAATTTGATTTTAATTTAATTGCATTGCATATCTCTTGTAGTGATATTTATCGACACAAACGTGTTTTGTGTTTTTTTTTGTACAGTTTATAAGTATTGCGCGTTTTGTTAAGTCTATTCGTCGCTTTGTTCAGATTAAAATTGATGAGATATTGTGAATCGTATTATTTCACTCATTGTTGACCACATTTTATGCCTATAATTTTATCTATAAAAATTTATTGTGAATATTCTGTCGCAGACAGTTCATATACGTTCTGTTGTTGGGTTAATTAAACCAAAAAAATCAAAGCTAATTTGTCTATCACCATATTTTCTTATTTAATTTGATTATGGAACATTCGTTTTCAAGACCTGTTTTCTGTATTTGTGTACAAGCTATGCTTGGGCAGTTTTTTATACTTCTTGTAGAACATTTTTGAGATATAAGTTTTGCGGAATGTTTCTGAATGTCTTTTAAGCGGTTAAAAGAAACAAGCCAAACTTAATCGAGGATCTTAAAACGTGGTTATATATTTAATTACAACTTGATAACCACTATATAATGTTAATTCGTTCACATAAACACACATAATCCTTAGTGCAGTTGTATTAAATAGTTACTTCATACAAAGTATTTAGTTTTAACTTCGATGTTATTACTGATATCAGTTAAATTTGATAATGCATGGTCATTGATTAACAGTTTTAAGTAAATTGACCATATGAAAGAAATCATGCTTGGGCGTTATAAATAGTGCTCATATTCATCGGAGATATGTCTTATGCCTTTTATGTAATGTATTGTTGCATCTTTCTCAGACTCATTTCATTGATCTGAAATAATTGCAATATGCGTTCTGAACAAAAAGGGACTCATCTGCTAATAGTAGTTAGTTCATTTTGTTGTGCTCCATAATGTTGCAATTATGCTGCTATGATTAATATTGAACAAATTGGTACTTTATTGTCATCACATTGATAAGCGTGTAAATTGTATTGATTCGAACAGTTAAAGTGCAATCTTCAGGGGTTCATGTTTATCGACACAAGTGTGTTTTACCAGTGTTATATGTATAGTTTTATATGTGCTGTACTGTATTGTAAAGGCATTTTCTTGGAAATGTTTATGATTTTTTTATCCTTGCGTGTTGTATTTAATTTTGATTGTACTTACATTACTTAAGTCTTTGCTTATTTTTTTGTTCATATGTATACGTGTTGTTGTTTTTCTGTCGAAATAAAATCTGTCTGATTTATATTCTAGTTCATTAGCTTTTCTTGCTACGCGCATTCATTTGAGCGAAGTTTTCATCCCAAACATTACATAAATATAGTTATATTATTAACATGATTAACATGATTGGTAACGAATCTTGTATGCGCAATCGCAGTATCATCGAAAGCAGAAAACACCCCAGATAAGGATTGAATGGGGGGAAGGGCGGTTAAGATCGGCCCGGTTAGCGCAGTATTTGGTTTACGGGGAGTCAATGTCCGCTCACGGAAGTAAGTTTGGGTTGTGATGGGAGAGGTGGATGTTTACGGGAGAGGTGGGAGTTTCCTCCGGGGACTCCGGCACTACCTTCAACACAAAACCACATTTTTATTAAAATATTTCAATTACAACTAGAAATAACTGGACATTGAAGCTATAATTAAAAGTTCTACCCGACTAGAAAGTTAAGAGTAAGTTAATTCGGCAGAGTCACACTACGGGAGAACACAAAAGTCGCGGAAGGACCTCATAAAATTCGAAATAAACACACGGGGGTAGGTTTATCCGAAGGATTGCACAAGACCTTTAGTGAGTTTGATGCTTATAAGACATTTTGTTCTATTATCTTTGGCAATGAAACAAAGCTCATAATGATGTCAGAAATAACCAGACGCGTGTTTACCTGGTCAAAGGGTCAAGTTCGCTCCCAAGATGACAACATAGATTATGTATGGTATATGTCTTACAGGTTTGTGCTTTACATATTAAATTGAAATAATGAAATCAGAATATCAGAACCTACAGTGTCGATAAAAATCACAATCGATGCCAAAGGTCAATGCAATGTTTAAAGGTGGTACCGTAACGGAAGGAGGAGCATGTGTAATCCAGCCTATTCGAGTTTGACGCAGACATTAACAGGTACATTTTAAAATAAGAATATTGCTCGTTTGCTTGGTTACAATATGTTTGAACTGCGATTTAATTCGTCAGTGTAATTAAAGCTCTAGGTCGACACGTTTTCCAACAACATTGGATAATGTAAAATATAATTATTCATTCAATATATACATATATTAATTACATATTTAAAACAATTATAGCGCAAACCTAGCTCAGTGATATATAGAAATGCAAATATGAATGATTATTAACATTACAAACATAATATTACATGTTATACAATGCAGAAAATAAAACATAAAGACATTTAATACTTGATTGCGTAAAAGTAACATATAGTGTATGTATTTCTATCGAAATTGTGTTCTTAAGAATTGCTAAGTATTGCGCGATTAGTAGCACTGGCTTCCCTCGATGAAGATGTGAAGGCTTGTATGGCGCGTCCGGGGCTAGAGCCGCCCGCAGATGAACTTCTTAATGACTCAAAATCTCTTCTAATGTATGCGTTATATAACCACGAAAATAATTATGGATACTTCTGCTGGTGGCTCTGTTAATACAAGCAAGTACCGCGTCGAGTAGGACGAACTATCACGCCATTCCATGGTGTTGGGGACTGAACCAGCTTTGAAGGTGGAATTAGTAGAAGACGGACTTTGTAATATTTATTTATAAAGTCGGGTATTTCAAACATGATAACACAAGCCCTGAAGAGCTTTTAAAGTCGACTAACACATACCATTGCATGATATCAACATGATATATATATATAGCACATACAAAGAAACATAATTATAACAGTCCTGTAGTTGAGAACAACAGAGAATATAAGTATGAATAAAGTATTGCTTTAAAATACTAGAGGTAACTCAATATTACTTTAAAAGACTAGCGTTTAAATTTACTTAAAATATCAGACAAATTTAGTACTACAGAGCTTAGTAATAAATAAATAAATATTGTACAAAGCATACACACATGAAAGGACAAACATTAAGATGAAAAGCAGTACAAATAGGAAAACCAAGGAAGATAACACACATTTAACATAACAAGACATATCAGTACATATAAGAACAAATAGTAAGCAAGCTAAAACATAAGATAGCAGCTAAACAAAATAACATATAACATTTAATTCAAAAGCTATATAATATCATTAAGAAAAATCAAAGCTTAAACGATGTTGTATAATTTTAAGAGTACAAAAAGAAAAAATTAATACTAAGAACTCAATGACTTTTTAAACAATATTGTTCAGGCAGGCTTTTGTAATTCTGAAAGTGTCCAAAAAGAAGTTCAGAGAGTAAAATAATAAGCTAATATAAGGACGTATTTGATTAAAACACTTTCAGTGTCACAGGCTACAAATTTAAATATTTAAAATATATTTAATTATTAATTCAATACGGACAAGAGCATACTGATCCATTCCAGTACCCAAGCATGGATTTAAAGGAGTTGAAGGATGAAATTTGTCTAAAATGATTTGGTAAATTATTCCAGAGTTTTGCAGCTGTATATCTGAAAGAGTTTATACCATACCTGGTTGTTCTTGGCTTAGGCAGCCTAACTGTATTTGAATACCTACAATTATAAGAATGTTCTTTAATTTCAACAAAATCATGAGAGGGTCCATCCTTATAATAAATTAATAAAATTCTTAGAAAATTATTCTTAAGCGCCGTATTGTACGGGATGGAAGACCAGACCTTGTGAGAAGAGCATCATGATCTGAAGTAATATCATCGTAAATGAATCTTAGTGCTCTTTCTTGATTTTTTTTCCATTTTCTTTGTATTTGTTTTTTTTTTTGTAAAGTGCCAGATAAGAGGGCAATAATTAGAATTGATAAAATAAAGATTGATACATTGTGTATTTAAAAAGCTTATTTAAATTATGGCCAATTTGCTTCATTACATTTAATTGCCATGATGCCTTTCTACAGATGTTACTTATGTGAAAGTTAAAGCTAACATTAAAATCTAAGGTAACACCAAGAAGAACATCTTCATCTTCACATTTTATTTTTACATCATTAAATTGGAAAATATGATCTTAGTTGTGAGTTTTCTCCCAGAGGAACATTGCCTGAAATTTCTTAGGGTTTGCTTGCATTTTATTTTCATCGAACCATTTAACGAGACTTAAACTATCATTTCAAAAACATTGACCAGAAGATCATGTGATTAACCCTTGCGGAACCCAAGCAGAAATGCGTATTGGGAAATTAAGGGGCAGCTGAATGAAGATTATTATTTTAAACGGACGGCAAACGTATTACGTTCAAAGTGCTTGGAAAATCCTTAATTGCATCTGGTCGACAGCTGATGACAGCTTGTGACAGCGATATTGGTCATGTAGTCGGCAAAGCGTGCACATTAATGTTATATTAAAAATTGTTAAAAGAAAAAGCGGTTCCCACGTAAGAGTTGCATGGATTGCATCCATGTCGGGACTGAGACAATAATTGCATGGATTGTCTTTTAACATTGTCTAAGAAGTGCATATTGAGGCCTCCTTGCATTGGGTCTATGGATTCAAATCATCGGGTAGCCGGGCAAGCCGCGGTAAATTGGATCTAAGTTTGCTCAATGTAATACAACTTTTTAGGGATGGTCCTTAAATTGCGCTTAATTAGTCCTCCACTAGGGGGACTATCGGCTTATCCTCTATTCATCCGTATATTTGTCCCTCTGTCTGTTCGTCTCACTCACATTTCATAATTCAATAATATAAAATGTTTAATTCATGAAAACATAAACAACTCATCGGGTTCAAATTAATGATAAGCATCGGGTCGATTCATGATTATGATTGAACGTAACAACAATTGCATCAGCCATCAGGTATGAATACACACTGGCGAGAAGACTGATTTCCCACAAATAGTACATGTATATTATATAAAATAGAGGAGATAATACATTGGCTTGTACTTCATCAATATCAAACTATATGACATGGCTTTTCGTTAGTGTTTCACTTGAGTCTACACAACTCAATAGCAATAAATACTGTATATACAATATATTAGTACAATTTATGTAATATGAAGATGATTGTTTATTTAAGAACATAGCCTCTAAATATGCACGCTCTAGACGTGTTTGAAGTTAGCCTATTTAGCCTATTTAGCAAGGTTATAAAATAGGTTCACACATACAACATTGTTAGCTTATTTCAGCCCAGTAAGTAGCATATTTAACATATTTACCTATATAAAGTTAATATAATAGGATACAGTATACAGCATAATTAGCTCATTTAGTTGGTATTGCAGCCTCATTCAAGAAATGATGATTATATAGCAACATAAAAAAGCAAACAACATACAGCACATTATGAATTAAAGCCATATGAAGCAGAATGTTTGTGGCGGGGAGATATTTAAACCCATCTAGTAAAAAAGGGACATTTTCTGCTTAGCTCATGTTATGAAAGTGGAACATCTGAAAATCTGAAAATTGAGCTCGTAAGACCCAATTGTAACGCAGTAATGACAAATTGTATGTGTTTAGAAATCAGATGATAATCTTTGAATAAATGTACATTGATAATGTTTTCTTTAAGAACTTTACAGTTCTTTGTATTTGTTTGCAGTAGTTTAACATGGGACATAGTATAGAGAGCTATATGGAAACAAGAGGGCCAAGATGGCCCTAGTTCGCTCACCTGAGAGGAATCGGTTTATTCAATCTTTACCAAATGTCAAACTTTACCTAGATATTGTCCAGACAAACATCCTGGTCAACTTTCATCATTATTGAACCAAACCACTGCGTATGGAGCGTTTTTGTTTTTGTAAGATTTGACCTGGTTACCTATATTTTGAGTTGACCACCTTACCAAACATCAAAATTTGCTTACAAAATAAATATTATGACCAAGATTCATAAAATCATAATGAAAATTTGAACAATCTTAGGGCAATGATTATGGCATTAATTACTTGATTTTGCTCTTTATATAACTTGACGGAGATCTTTCAGCAACTTTGATAAAGAATGCCTAATTTACACTTAAATGTATTATGAATATTGCTGGGCCAAGTGTGAGGTTGAGCGCTCTATAACCAGGTTTAAACCCCCAATGCTTTGCATTGACCGTTCCAAGGCGGTGACCCCAGCTTTATTCATATTTTGTGTTTATGTTGGTTTGTATTGTGCTGTATTGTGCTGTTTTGTACTGTTTGGGCAATCGGTCACTTGCCTTAAATAAAGGACCAACTAATTGTTTATAATGAAAATTCAATACTGCTCCAGCAGCTGGAGTTTCACCTCTTTATATTGAGAAATGTGAATGCTAGAGTGTTTACGGACGGCGGGCAAAGACCAATCCTAAAACCTCACTTGAGCAATCAGGTGAGCTAAAAAGTGTGTTTCACCGATCTGAGCCATTTTCCAACTTGTCCGAGAAATCAATAAAACCAATGTATTGACTAAGTTTCACGATGATTAGGCAAACAATTTGACTTCTAAAGTGTTCGATCTCAAGGTTTCTCTCTAGTCACATAAGGAAAACTTCCCAACACCCATGGCGGCCATGTTTTTTTACCGATCGGGGCCATTTGCGAACTCATCTGAGATATATATAAAACCAATCTTTTCACCAAGTTTCATGATGATTGGGCAAATAATGTGAGTTCTAGAGTGTTCATAAGCTTTTTGCTATATAAATATAAGAAAACTGCCCCCCGGCAGCCATGTTATTCAACTGACCGGAACCATTTTCAAACTCAACTCTTGTATCAACGAAACAAATGTTCTGACCAAATTTCATGAAACTGGGCCAAAAATGTGACTTCTAGAGTGTTCACATGTTTTCACTATATATAGAGAAAAAAATGCCCCGCCCACTGGCGGCCATGTTTTTTCACCGATCTGGACCATTTTCGAACCGAAATATCAATAAAACCAATGTTTTGACCAACTTTCATGATGCTTGGTCAAAAATTGTGACTTCTAAAGTGTTTACAAGGTTTCTCTATAGCCAAATAAGGAAAACTGCCCCGCCCACTGGCGGCCATGTTTTTCAACGGACCGAAAACACTTTTGAACTCAACCAACATATCATTAAGGCAAACATTTTGAAACAGTCACATGAAGATTGGGCATGAAATGTGACTTCTACAGTGTTTACAAGATATTTGTTGTGTTTTTTTACCTAGTGGCCTAGTTTTTGACCCAGCATGACCCAGTTTCGTACTCGATCGAGATATCATTGCGACAAAGCTTCTGACCAATTTCATGAAGATCGGACAATAAATGTGGCCTCTAGAGTGTTTACGAACAAATGTGGACGAACGGACGACGGACGGACGACGGACAAAGACCGGTCACAAAAGCTCACCTGAGCAATCAGGTGAGCTAAAAACGAAATTGTTTTTTTTATTTAAATCCATTTCAATAACAATAAGTACATTTAACGTTAACACAAGTAATTTGCAGCAGAAGCAGGGTACATGGAACTTACTGAAATTCATTTCACAAACATAAAGACAATTGAATAATTTTTCGGCGTAAGCTGCATAAGCCAGCTTTTCACCCTGACTTGACCTTTGTAAGTGTCCAATAAAATTCAAATAAAATTTCCCGCGGCTAGGTACGAATGAATACACTTCATTTATTCCATTGGCTGATTTGAGTATACCACCAGAACATTGGAAACATATCCGCGTCTTTGTACCACTGTTTTACTGTATGAAACAATTTTATCTCTAATGAAAAGGCTTAATAGATAGAACAGTTTTACACTCAATTCTCGACATCAATACAGTTTGTGCGTACACCTTTTATTTTCAGAGTATTACCAGCGCAAAAGCGTTTATACTTAAAAGGCTATGTTCTCATATTTAGTACTTACTTCCATATTCCTGTCAACATGTTAACATGTAAAAGTATAAAGAGCAGTGGAAGCGAGGCCTCACTTTAAAGAATTGCATTTCAACCCGCGAGGTTTCGGGTCAAGTCGCGGACATTCAGAGTTTATATACAGGTCAACACCGGAGTTCGCGGTCAGTAAAATAATCGTTATATAATAAAGACGCTATCCGTGAACTAGGTTACCTGGAATTTTCTTTAGACAAGAAATATGTTAAAAGAAGATATTCAGCAATATAATTATGGTATGTCAATAATAGATTCTTAATGTGTTTTCAACAATACAATGATAAATATTATTTTTAATAAATTTAACAATAATTATTCCACCATATTGCCTAATGTACTAAAGTGATATTATGAGCATGTAACAGTTAATAGGTGTCTATCGCAACCGTTGATTATTTTTGATGTTTCTACTTCATATACACTTATAGTAATTAATGCAGCATCAACATACTCAAACAATATACCAGAAAGAGAAAAATAATGCATTTGAATATTAACCGTACTTTCGTTTGACAACTGATCATGCGTTTACGAGTTGAACCTAAATTTAGTTTTAGAGCAGATTTGTTCATACGACACAAAGACACAATATTGTTTTACGGATCATTTCGGCTTACAGGACTGGGTGGGTCACGTAAGAATATCGAATATAAAATATATTTTTATAAACAACTGGTAGCAAGGTGAGTTGCAGATAATTGATCAGTAACCACATTTTAACTAACTATTTTGACCTGTTAATTCTTTTCAGCTCAATTCAACAGTGCAAAATGCCCATAATATCACTTTAAGCATGAGCACGATGATTCTCGATACTGTTAATAATCGAATCAAATAGCAATGCCCGACAGACCACTAAAACAGGTTTGTTCTCGTGTGGCCGGTTGACTCATATGTTTAAATTTCACTTCCATTCTTCTTTTGGTTTTCTGTTTTGTATCTATAGGTTTATGACCAGCAATATGTTATAATGTAAAATAAGCCGCGAAAACTCCCCGTAACATCCCGTACTGCGTGTGATGCAGCTAAGAACTGCACAGAAAAAGACATTCGCTATCCTTGATCTCATTCATTAAACTATTTACGCCGTATATCTTTTTTAAAGATATTTCTTGTTTTTATTGTATTGATTAACATTCCTTATTGAAATATATTGTCCGCACCAACATGCTTTGAAACCTTCAAGTGTTATTGAGATAGTACAAATCACCAGACATGATTGTATTGCTCAAAAGTATCACTTGGTTGCTGCACATATGATGAAAATATTTGCCAACCATTGAGGACACATGGTTGCGATTTTAAAATATACATTGTTCACCCTGAGCTATAGATATAGTTCAATATTAGTTTATTAATATCAAATAATACACAATATAATTAAATGCAGAAACAATACATATATAAAAATCATATTCCTTTCACATACTTAAATGTGCTTAATATGCTTATTGATGGACAGACGGCTTTAAAGAGAAACACAATTTTCATCGTTGATACAATGTACTTAAAATTCACGCGTGTCAATCAAAATGTAATTTTGCAATTCTTTGATGAAAAATGTCATGTTATGTCTGCAATTAACACTTAATCAGTTTTAAAAATGTCGATCACATCATACTTTTAAAACAATATATTGTCTTTATTATTATCCACACACTTTCCAAACTGACAGTAAAATAAAATCTTAGTTGGCTCAGGTGGCAGAAGGATCGGCAAAATTAATATGTTTACATTTTCATGATACAAATAAAAATATTAGCAACCTTCTACAAACACATCAATACTTCATCACTACAGTGGTGACCACAGACCTTTAAACAATTTATTGAAAATGAAATATTTCAAGCATGTTACATTGACCTAGTGTTTGCTATTTTCTTTCTTATTAAACTAAATCTTTGCGTAAATAAAGTCTTTGTGTAAATAACAAAACACATTATTAATCAAATTGTTTAATCAAGATGTAAAAAACATTATGTTTTTAACTTTGTTTACTATGAATCCTCCAGGTCTGCACAGTGATCAGAGCAGAGTCAATGAAAGAAATTTAAACAATAATATAATGTATAATGCGTATTAATTAATTTATCATAGATATATTAATTGCCGGAAACAGTTTTGAAAACAATGAAGAACTATGCAGGTAACACGCTTATATCTTCACTGGCAAGGCTGCTTCATCATAAGCATAAACTGTTGTATATTTTATAACAGTTTACATGTTTGTTTAAGTAAAAAGAGTTTTTAATAATAACTTAAACTAAAAGTGTAAATACTTTACAATTTTATGGTAAATAATGAAGTGTGATCTAATTGGACAATTACCCATATATGATGGGAACTCATCAATTTACTACCCTAATAATAATAATAAAGCAATATATTTATGAATGGTTTTGTAATACCTAAAAATAATAACTTAAGACTAAAGACCAAACAAGTAATTAAACTCGTTGAATCTTAACCATATTTCAATATGCCAAAACATTTGAGCAAAAAACAAACATTTAAATTGTGTAGTTGGTAGTACATCATCAACGACCTCTTTATGGGAAACAAGAAATATCTTTAAAAAAGATATACGGCGTAAATAGTTTAATGAATGAGATCAAGGATAGCGAATGTCGTTTTCTGTGCAGTTCTTAGCTGCATCACACGCAGTACGGGATGTTACGGGTAGTTTTAGCGGCTTATTTTACATTATAACATATTGCTGGTCATAAACCTATAAATACAAAACAGAAAACCAAAAGAAGAATGGAAGTGAAATTTAAACATATGAGTCAACCGGCCACACGAGAAGTAACCGTATTTATAGGCGCGTTCTTCGAACAAACCTGTTTTAGTGGTTTGTCGGGCATTGCTATTTGATTCGATTATTAACAGTATCAATTATCATCGTGCTAATGCTTAAAGTAATATTATGGATATTTTGCATTGTTGAATTGAGCTGAAAAGAATTAGCAGGTCAAAATAGTTAGTTAAAATGTGGTTACTGATTAATTATCTGCAACTCACCTTGCTACCAGTTGTTTATAAAAATATATTTTATATTCGATATTCTTACGTGACCCACCCAGTCCTGTAAGCTGAAATGATCCGTAAAACAATTTCGTGTCTTTGTGTCGTATGAACAAATCTGCACTAAAACTAAATTTAGGTTCAACTCGTAAACGCATGATCAGTTGTCAAACGAAAGTACGGTTGGTATTCAAATGCATTATTTTTCTCTTTCTGGTATATTGTTTTAGTATGATGATGCTGCATTAATTAATATAAGTGTATATGAAGTAGAAACATCAAAAATAATCAACGGTTGCGATAGACACCAATAAACTGTTACATGCTCATAATATCACTTTAGTACATTAGGCAATATGGACGAATAATTATTGTTAAATTTATCAACAATAATATTTATCATTGTATTGTTGAAAACACATTAAGAATCTATTATTTACATACCATAATTATATTGCTGAATATCTTCATTTAACATATTTCTGGTCTAAAGAAAATTCCAGGTCACCTAGTTCACGGATAGCGTCTTTATTATATAACGATTATTTTACTGGCCGCCAACTCCGGTGATGACCTGTATATAAACTCTGAATGTCCGCGAATTGACCCGATATACCTCGCGGGTTGAAATGCAATGCTTTAAAGTGAGGCCTCGCTTCCATTGCTCTTTATACTTTTACATGTTAACATGTTGACAGGAATAAGGAAGTAAGTACTAAATATGAGAACATAGCCTTTTAAGTATAAACGCTCTTGCGCTGGTAATACTCTGAAAATAAAAGGTGTACGCACAAACTGTATTGATGTCGAGAATTGAGTGTAAAACTGTTCTATCTATTAAGCCTTTTCATTCGAGATAAAATTGTTTCATACAGTAAAACAGTGTTACAAAGACGCGGATATGTTTCCAATGTTCTGGTGGTATACTCAAATCAGCCAATGGAATAAATGAAGTGTATTCATTCGTACCTAGCCGCGGGAAATTTTATTGGAATTTTATTGGACACTTACAAAGGTCAGGCTAAGGTGAAAAGCTGGCTTATGCAGCTTACGCCGAAAAATATGCTCAGTAAGCGACCTAGTGCCTGCAGACCTCTCGTCGGATGCCATTCGGAATGTCCTAGTTTGGGGCAAGAATTTGTATAGAGTGAGCTTCGTGGGTAAGTACACACACGCCGCGTGCACAACTTCAAATGATTTGGTATGGGGAACTTTTATGTTCACTGTCGGACAAAAAAGAGCATTCACCGTAAATGACATATTTCACGCAGACATCTCACCGTCTCACCGGAATCCGGTCGGGGTGACCTAGTGTGTGTTAAAGGTTTTAAAAACGAAGGGAATACGTATATACATGTACATTCAAACGCATGGATACGCAATTTTAAGTGACCGTTTCTTAAAAACTAGAGTTATTTCCCGGTATCTACCTAGTATACTCAAACTTTTTTTTAAATATCGGGCTTGCATAGTTTTGGTCAGGGTTTTAATTATGGTAAGCTGAAGATAATTTTCTTACATGAGTTGTACGTTATTTAAAGCGAATAATTAGGTTGATTAAATGCGTGTTGATGACAAATAAGAGTTATACACCGGTAACGGCCTAATCCGACGGCTGATGTGTGATGCCTATTGGTCACACCAATTTTCTGGTAAATTTTATGATAAGGTTGGGCTTTAGGGATGTAAATACATTCCATGAGGGGATGTACATACATTCCGTGTGCGTTATTTTAAATGCATAGGTATTCTTCTGTATTTGTCTCTTTCTACAAACTCGTGTTATCTACCGATAGAAATCAAGTGCATGCAAACCTTCATTCAGCTTCATAGTTTTGCACCACATCTTCAATAAGGCTTGGTATCAAATGCATGTCGGGCAGACTTTGTTTCCGTCAAAGGATACAATTAAGATAGGCTTCTGCAGTGTGTATGTGCATGCACATTTAATAAACCCATATGCAAAGTACGCACTACGTTTGTGACAAACAAAGACCTAGTGCACGAAGACATTCATTTGACTTTCTGTCGGGTTGTTTTAGTTTCGGGCCAATGTACTAATTACGGTCGGGCTCAGGAGGGAAAGCAACATAAAATATGCATTATTGCAAGCGAATTAATACGCATCTTTACGATCCCTTTTCTGACATACATGTATAAGAGATATCTCCTGGAAGCCACCTTGTGCTAGCCCGTGAGACTCCTAGTTTATCGCCCATGTTTAGACTATCATGAACTTCAGAGTGAAGTATGCACATGCCTTGTTTGTCAATTCCAATAAATTGATATGCTCCTTGAATGCACTCTAGCCCTTTATAAACAATAATTATTATCCGATAGCGCACGCAGGTCTCATGTCGACTTCCCTACGGGCTGACCTTGTTTCAATCCCATGTTTTTTAAGGGTCCACTGCGGTGGAAAGTACTTTTATGACGCGTTCGTTACTTAATATGAATACATATGCACTGTTAATGGTTTCCATTACATGTAAAGTAAACGATCAGAAAATTGACTTGCCATTCTTCATAAACAATAGCATTCATGCGAAATATTACGGAACTTAACATTTTGAAGTTTGGAAGGCAATGTATGAATGTGGGGAACCGGATTCGATAGAAACTCCTGATTGCGACACTAATAAAACGTAGATTAAGTGCTTCCGATTATAATTTAGGGATTCAGTTTGGTGCATCGGATAGGACAATATCGTTTACATCCCATAGCGTTTTGGAAAGATTGACCGTGACATTACAGGCATCTGTTTTCTGGCCGACACGGGGGGAGCATAAACAATGCCAATGTGCTTCCGCACCCACTTTGGATCAAATTTGGCAGTCGTCATCGAAACATTTTTAATCAGTTGTCAACACCGTCATACTTGGTTTCACAAAGTGAAACTACTTTGAACTACAAACATGCAAACACATCTGATTAGGATTAAGCAACAAAGCGTCTAACGTACTTTCAATACATACGGAGTAAGAGCTTCATACAATCACACTACAAAGACATAATTGTTTCTGATCGTCGGCCACAACAAAGTGATGCTACATTTTTGCAAGCGAGCGAAATAAAACCATATTTATGGCCTTGTCGATGTAATGCACAGAATATTATACTTATCTATTCCAAAGTTTTTTACAATTTCAACAAACACAGTCAACACTTTATATCTTGCCATACTAAACTGTTAATACAATTATGTTGCCCCGTGTTTATCCTTAAATTGTGTAAGTTATGTTTAAAACTCCTCGTCACTAGTACAAATATATAGTTTGCATCGTCACTATAGGCAGATTATACAGGTTTTGAACCAGTTCGGCAATTGTGTCAGTGTGTTGTGGCCTAAGGTACGATTATTCTCTTTTGATATGTATTTATTTATTTAAATCAAACTTTGCTTCTTCCGGACGTTTAATATCGAAATAGATATGCAACCAAAACAGATTATATTTCACATACGTGAGAAACTAAGCCGCCTGTAAAAAGATCTGTTCTACATATCAAACTTATTTCTCATTACTATGCATCAACGCGTATATAATTATCTCTGTCGCGGTTTCAATAGCGTATCCAGTGACGTCTGTTTTCAAGTGCCTTTTGAAGAGATATGAATAGCAAATTAATAATGATTTAAATATTGTTTTACAATTAACATTAGTACCCTAGGTTGCGAGAGAATTCGCGATCACGATTAAAACAGTTTTTTATTAATATACACTATAAAACAAATAGTATCTATTAAATATACTACTGTTTCGATTCAGTACACCGATATGAATGAACAAAGTCATATCGTGACGGGTCTTTATATAATAAAATTGAAAAGAAACGAAAACATCAAAGACATAAAAGGATACGCCTAGAAATTTCAAGATATTACGATGCTTATCTACCTCTTCATAAAACACATAAAACACCGTCACCGTGGAAAAGAATTCCATAACTATTGCAACCAAACATTAAATTGATCAAAGAAGTCAACAACCGAGTGAATTGCTTCTGTTGAATAAATAATGTCTTGGCATATTTGTCAAATTACCTGTAAGTAAATACTTCGGCTAAAACATGTTCCTGCAAATCTGGCCACAATACTGACGACAATGACCTTTAAATCTCTCCTCGAGAATATGCGTTTCCCTCATTAACTGCACCCTTGAAGGTTTTGCACATCTGTGTGTACATATCTCTCTGGTGTTCTTGTATGTTGTCAATGGAAATGAAACGGCGGCTGCATATCAAAAACATAGTTCGTCGTGTAACCGTTTTATTTTCACAGTTAACGAGGAAATTTAACCTGCTGTTGTTTGTGTATAAGTTGGTACAAGATGTGCACGCATATTTCTTTACGTTCCTGTTTTCTTCATTTTTATGATGAAATGAAAAAAAAAACACAAAAAGAATCATAATATTTGAAAAGAATCTGTCGAACTGAAGAAACCCGGGGTTTGCCTAGCGACCGGATGGTAACGGGTTCGATCCCCACTGTTGGATTACTCTTTAGATTTTCCCCAAAGACATCATGTACTGGTTCTAGGCCCAGGAAACGGACGCGAGAGCATTTCAATAAGCCTGAGATTTTCGAAGCATTCGAGCTCAAATAAATAGGTGTTAGCGAACTAAAGAAACTATATGACTTTGACACAGAAAAGTATTGGTTTAAAATCATTAAATTCGTAAGTGAATATGTGAACAACTTTCTTGACAAAATGTGATCTATTCCATGGTACCTTGATTTGTTAAAGTTTCAGTTAACGTTCATTTATAAAATGAGAACAGTTTGGAAAACGTATACTGCATTATTTCCTTCAATCATATTACGGCGTGTATACCTCATCAACACACGGGGTGAAACAAGGTTAAACAACACTATCTATCTAATGTAAGTCATATGATGATGATATTGTCATAAGACAGTTCATTCATATATTGTGCATTAGAACCAGCTCCATTCCTAAACACCAGCGCCTCGTCATTCGGCTCATCTCCTTTGGAAATAATATATTATATCTACAAGAAGCCAATGCGTTTGTGAATGCAACTAATACATATTGAACACCATCATTTGATGTAGTTAGCTATTTTATTTGGTGGACTTTTTGTCGTCACACAGGCAACAGACATCGGTTTGCCTCCACTATCCAACAACTTATAAAGGTCCTCTCGTTTCAAAATGGGTTGCGAGTGCATGTTTCTGTACATAAGTGAATTAATGAATGTCCGCTGAGTCAAATTACATTGGTCGATTGTTAAAATTGGAAACAGTAGTGATGTGTTAAATTTTATTTAAATATGCAACACAAAAAATAATAACAAACAAGAAGAGTTTTATATTTATTTACTTTTTTATTATTCATTAATTCATTCATCTGTTCATCCGTCCATTCGTTCGTTCTTCGTTCGTGCGTTTGTTCATTGTTTCGTTCGTTTGTTCATTGGTTCGTTCGTTTCTTTCATGGGTTTTGTTTTTATTTTATAACTTTATATTTACAAAAACCATGTGAATTGTCCTCTTCTCCGAGTCTAATGAATATATATGAACCATACTAATTAGAATATACCGTCAAAGTGATGACACACGATATTGTCACAGAACGGGATCAACAAGTTTGACAGGCTTAGCACTTGTTTATATAGATAATATAGCTACTACCTGTCGGTACTTCCAATTATCCGATAATCTCTGTCAGATAGACCGTACCGCAGTTGCTTTACCCTAATGCAGGGGGTAATCGCAAATCCGCTGATTCAAGAGTATATAACACATTTAATATTCCACACTGTGTCGTTTCAGGCTCAAGCAAACCAGCAAACATAGTGTGCTGTATAACTACTGGTTTCCTGCTGATATTTTTCTATATGTTCCACAATAACGTTTTTGTGATTGATGACCGACAGAACCAAACGGGTCAATACATGCCATCTCCTAAACAATACGGCGGAGCTCTTGGATTGCAACTCAGAGGTCGTCTTGGTAATC
The DNA here is from genome assembly GCF_020536995.1 of Dreissena polymorpha. Taxonomy (NCBI): domain Eukaryota; kingdom Metazoa; phylum Mollusca; class Bivalvia; order Myida; family Dreissenidae; genus Dreissena; species Dreissena polymorpha. The sequence continues at coordinate 82,943,657 of NC_068355.1, read as the reverse complement.
AGATGTTTCAATATGCATCCATACTGGATCTGGCATCTATGATGAAGTTTGAAAAAGTTATCATTGAAGGAAGTCATGAACTGAGGGACACATTCAAGTTGGAAAAACAACAGGTTGAGTTCGGGAAGGTCCCGCCATACTGGACGGTAGTCAGATCGACACAAAGTGGAATATTTGACGAAACTTTAACCCAGCTTAATAATAAAAGCGAATTACACATTTAAGCTTTTTTAGAATCATGGAAATATTTTCAAACGATTGAAAGTACAGTCAGAAAGGCTTTTACATTCAAATCGACTGTTATGTCAAATGCGGAAAAAATGTTGAGCGCAATCATAGTCAAACAGGCGATCAACATATCCTTTACAAATGTCACGTACGTAGGTGTTCATGTACGACGAGGAGACTTTCTTAATGTGGCGGCAGTGCAGAAATTAATGGTCGCACCAATGGAGTACGTTTTAAAAGCGATGGAAATTATGCGTATTATATATGGTCGATAATTTTCATAATTTGTTCAGACGACATCCCGTGGGCGAAGAAAGCTATCTCTGATCAAGGACATATTTCCGAATACACCTATGAGGTCATAGAGAATAATCCGACAAATGTGGACCTGGCGGTACTCAGTCTGTGCAACCAAATCACCGTTTCAACTGGGACCTTTAGTTGGCGTGCGGCCTGGTTCGCAGGTGGGACAGCCATCTTTTTTTTACAAAAATTCAACTATGACGATTTCTTTTATCCACATTGGATATTACTAGAATAGTATAAACCCAGTTGATTGTTAAGACCTTTCATTAAATGGAACTAAGTCAAAGTTTGCGATCCTTTATCACCAATCATACGTGTTAGTTGCAATGAAAACATACTTGCTTGAATGAACTGATGTAAATTAAAATTTGAACGAGTTTAATAATGTTAATAACAATTAATTTATTTTACACACGTTCGCGCTGTTCATTTATTATTAATCCTTTGATGATTTTGATCATGTAATATTATATTTCTGTGGTGTTTGATGCGCAAATGAAAATGAAAAATGCGTAAAGAAAATAAAATTTATTATATAAGCTTGTAAGGCATCGCAGACAATTACTTCTTTCTTTCTTTTAATATTTAACCTTAAGCAGTAATAAACAAACACAGTGGAGTGTCATATAAATGAAATCATATTATAATAATATATGCCTGATTATATTATACAAAAAGATCAGGCAGTAACATGATATTCTCTATATTTACGCCGTTCGGTAAATCTTTGGTGGAAAGATCAAGATGAAGCTAGATTCTTAGTTATCCCCACGCTTTTAAAAGCTTGGAGATATTGTGTTGATCTCCGCTTCTGTCCGTCTGTCATGGCCACAATCTCCTTCTACACTATTAGCAGTAGAACCTTGAAACTTACACACATGGTAGCAATGAGCATATGTGCGATGGTGCACTATTTGAAAGTTTGATCTGACCTCTGGGTCAAAAGTTATGGGTAAATTAATGGGTAAATGGGTAAAAAGAAAACTTATTTTACTAACAACATTCGTCGCACATGATAATAACTTTTTACCCAGGGGTCAGATCAAAATTCCAAAAAAGTGCACCGTCGCACATATGTTCATAGCTACCATGTGTGTAAGTTTCAAGGTTCTAGAGCTAATAGTGTAGCAGGAGGTAGTGGACAACCACGCCCACCCAAAAATTTGTTTTAATATAACTCCTTCATTTATTCACCAATTGACTTCAAATTATTACTGAACATCTCTTATGACAACACGGTCTATCTCGACCATCCATGTCCACATCACCCACCCCATGGCCATTGATTAAGGTAAAGGCAGCTTGGTTCCCGTCCTCTTTCAAATTTATAGAAAAGTCCACTTTTTTCGTACTCACATTTTTTTCGTACCCACATTTTTTTCGTACCCAAAGTTTTTCGTACCCAAAGATTGTTCGTACCCCCATTTTTTCGTAACCAAGTTTGTTTTCGTACCCAATTTGTTTTCTTAGTACCCACATTAATTTTCGTACCCAACTTTTTTTGACGTACCCAATTTTTTGTCATACCCAAATTTGTATTTTACCCAATTTTGTATCGTACCTAAAAAAAATTCGTACCTAAATTTGTGTTCGTACCAAAATTTTTTTACTTACCCAAATTTGTTCGTACCCAATTTTTTGCTGGGTATAATCTTTTCGTACCCTTAATGTTCGTACCCATTTTTTTCGTACTCAAAAATGTGTTTTAACTTTGTAGCTTTTTCATTTATTCACCAATTGACTTCAAATTATTACTGAACATCTCATATGACAACACGGTCTATCTCGACCATCCATGTCCACATTACCCTCTGCGGGGCCCCACCAACATAGGCCTTGCCCACCCAAAATTGCCTCTTAATATAACATCTATGCGGCGTGGGGATACGCTTCGACCTTTTCCGCGCCACTTCTAGTTGTTATTGTTAATGTCAGTAATTAAAAGGAAATTTTGCCGAATCACTTCTGTTTATGTCTATGATGAATGTTTTACAGGCTATTGATAACATTATTTGAAGAAATAAATCGCATATACATGCGTTCTTAAGGCAGCCATTTATTGTTTTTGTGAGAAAAGTTTTACTTATTTAAAAATAATGGAGAAAAACGTCTTTGCCATTATGTACAACAAATTTACGTTTGTTAATGAAAATAAATTTTGCAATTCTTTGAGGAAAATTGCCAGGTTAAGTATGAAATAAACACATTATATAATATGCAAAATGTCAATCACATCGCAATATAAACACTATATATTGTCTGTATTATTATCCTCACGCAGTCAATCTGTCAGTATGATATAATCTTGGTACGATTAGGTGGCACAAGGATCGGTAACATTAAAATGTGAACATTTACAATTATTAAACAACTATTAAACAAACATATAAGCAATCATCTACAAACACATCAAACATAATAAGTACAGTGGTGTCCACCGCCTTGTCAACAATTTATTGAAATTAAAATCTATCTAACACGTTCCATTTTTCTTCAAATTTTTCTTTCCTTATTCAACTCAATCTTTTTGAATTTTACAAAACATATTATTTATAATATTGTCTTATAAAGGTGAACAACAAACCTACACATTGGTTACATATCCAACAAATTCAAATGAAAAAAGGAAATTTCTTTGCTGCTGGAAAATGATCATTTCAAAGCATTGTACCGTCTCGTAAATCATCAAAATTTTACTACAAAAGAAATTTTTTTTTTATTAATTGTATACATTAACATGTTTTGGTGGGGGACATAATTGTCGCTGACCTACTTTGCATAAATTCCTAAATTATGGTAATTTGAAATTATTTAGACTTTAAATGCTCAAAAAGGAAAATAAAACAAATATGCTACCTGACCATTGTGAAATCTAAGTACAGTATGCAACATGGAAAAATCATTGCTGATGCCAGTGAAGATGATGTGCACCTGAAAATTATAATTGACAAGGTAGCAACAGTTGGCTGTTTTAAATTTTTACATTGTATGTTGTAGTTGATTGTTTAGTGTTTTCAAGAGGTAATGACAAAGACATACATACTAGATTAATATATATGTCCTTTGTATTATACCAATCTTTGTTTGCTACACAATTTGTTTATAGTTTCAAGCATTACAGCAACTTTCACCTATATATCTTCTTTTCAGGTAAACATAATAATTGAAGTATAGGTCACTTTATGGTTTAGAAAATTACTTATAAAAACTATTGAAGTTATTTAGTTACAAGGACTGTTCTGTTGCTCTTATCTGCAGTTGGTATTCGAACCATATATATTTCTACCATATTTGTGCAAAATATGGTGATTTTATCTAAACTACACAGTCGACAAATAAGCACCATTTTACAAACAGAAGCTTTTGTGGGCTTTTCAAACATTACGTCATGTGAACTTTTGAACTGACAATATACTGTTCTAAATCATAACAAAATTTCTATTAAATGTAAATCTTTGTAAAATTTTCCTAATCAAAGTAATCATGCTTTTATACAGAATTGCAGTTTACATACATATATTCAAAATATCATATATCTTAATGGTAGAGCAACCCAGACCGGTATCATTAGAAGGCTCATGTTTAGTTTCGGGTTCGAATCCCGATCAGACCTTCGTAGGTAAACTTGAGGGTCACAAGGCTGGAAACTGATAGTGTGACAATCTGTTGTGGGTGGGGTTTTGGGCTAACAGTTCAGTTCATCAGGTCACATACACCCTTAAATATGACCCGTTTGTTGTTTAATTGCTGATGAAATAATAATTAAAAGTTCATTTCCTTATTTTTTATACCAGTCTTTACAAACTCCACGTTCGTCTGCTACACATGAAGAAAGTGCCTTTAAAATTAAATTAAAATATCTTGTTTTAGGTTTTTTGTAAGAACGTACAAAGCATCATAACCATAGAATATATATATTGCCGACGCCCAACATAATACTCCGAGTCCGCTCAGCCCAAGTTGTAACATCTCCAACATCTCCAGTATATCAAGATCTTCATGCTCCACACACGAGTCAGACAACAATACTCCTCTCTGCTCCAGCCCTAGAAAAGAAACAACGCAATAAACTACCGTACGGACAAACAACATCAAGGTTGCCATTCTCAACATCCAGGGCGTAACCAGTACCAACAAGAAAGCTGTTTTCTGGAATTTCCTTAGAATTGTTGAAAAGTACCATCACAGACGCTGAAGTATCACCTCCAAACACTGATAACGAAATTTTCCGAATAGACCCTCCTGATGGATACGGCGGCAGCATGATCCTCATCAAAAACAACATCATAAGCGAACCCGTAGAAAAAGATACAACTGTCACATCATATTAAAAAAAAAATGACTGTATTAACAAACAAACTGTCATTGTTAACTCTGCATACAGACCAACCAACAACAATGAAAACTACACCAAACAATTCAAGGATAGATGAACAAAGTGAGCAAGATGTTCAATGAAGCAGTCATTTGGATAGCGGGCGATTTCAACCTCACAGACAGTGACTGGCAGCTTAACGCCATTCAAGATCACCAGTACAGACGTAAAATCAACGAATTATTCCTCAGTATGGAACACGACACCGGCCTTAGCCAAATTATCGACTTTCTAACACGTGGTCAAAATAAGTTCGACCTTTTCTACACCAATCGTTCATCTCTGATAAATCGCTGTACAGCCATACCTGGAATAAGCGACCACCACACAACCTTCGTTGACACCAACATCAGTGCTCCTTGAAAAAAAAACAGCCAAACGTACCATCCTCATGTGGAACAAAGCCAATATGGAGCACATCAAGACCGAATGTTTGCCTTTTTCACAATCCATCATAGACTGTGTCAGTTCCATTCAAGACATCAATAGTTTCTGGAAACTTTTTAGTTACGGTTGCCAGAAAATCATCCAAGATGAGGTTCCTTCACGCCAGTCTTCCCAACGTTTCGACCAACACTGGATTAACCGGAAAATCAGAAAATCTACTCGCCTGAAAAAAACCGTCTATTCAGACGAGCCAAACGATCAAATGACCCCAACGACTGGGCAAAATTCAAGAAAGCGAAAAGAGCCTCCCAAAGACTGTGCCGATCAACACATGACAAGCACATAGCCGACATGCTGTCTGACAACCATGAAAACAAAAACACCTTTGGAATTACATCAAGTCTAGGGAACAGGATAACTGTGGAATTTTTCTCATTGAAAGAAGACTGACTCAAACACAGCGATAACGCCAAGAAAGCCGACATCTTAAACAGGGAGTTCTCATCTGTATTGTCTAAAGAAAATACATCTCACTTCCCTACTCTTCAAGATCACAACACTCCAACATTGAAGCCAATTCTTGTTACCAAGAATGGCGTTCTGAAACTCCTGTCTAACCTCAAATCGCACAAAGCAGCTGGACCCGACAAGATACCTTCTAGACTACTGAAACTTGGCGCTGAAGAACTTGCCCCAGGCCTAACGTCACTCTTCCAATGCTCTATCGACAAAGGCAGCATACCTGATGATTGGAAGTCATCTCTTGTGGCACCAGTCTTCAAGACGGGAAATCGCTCCGATCCTTCCAACTACCGTCCAATATCCTTGACGTCTGTCACCTGTAAAATCCTTGAACATATCATCGGCAGTAACATCATCTCTCACTTCGAACGCTTCAATATCTTATCAGACAGTCAACATGACTTCAGAAAACAACGCTATGCGGAACCCATAACATCCTCACAATCAATGACTCAGCTAAGGGCTTCGACAAGAACAAACAAATAGACGCAGTCCTACTCGAATTTTCCTAAGCTTTTGACAAGGTACCTCACAAACGCCTCCTTCAGAAACTCAGCAACTACGGTGTTAGAGGGAATGTCCTAGACTGGATTGAAGACTTTCTGTTAAACCGAACTCAACAGGTTGTCCTAGAGAAAACAACATCTTCGTCAGCCCCAGTCACATCCGGGATACCCCATGGTACAGTTTAAGGCCCCCTACTCTTCCTGGCGTACATCAACGACTTTCCCAGTAAAACTTCCATCACAACCAGACTGTTCGCTGACGACTGCTTACTCTACCGGACTATAGATAGCCAATCAGATGTAGACATACTCCAACAAGACTTCAAGATCTGGGAAGAAGACTGGCAGATTGCCTTCAATCCGGACAAGTGCGAAGTAATCTACATCACTAAGAAGAAAAACCCAATCTACATACAACATCCATGGAATCAACCTCAAGTCAACCAACTCTGCCTTGATGTGTTAATCAGCCACGACCTTATCTGGAGAACCCACATAGACAACATCACCAAGAAAGCAAACTTAACCCTCTTTTTTCTCCGTCGAAACATCAAGCCAGGATCACCAAATCAAAAGCCTACGTTACATACGTCTGGTCTCCACACCAAGTCAACCAATCCAAACAACTTGAGATGATCTAACGAAGATCAGCTCGCTTTGTGAAGAACGACTTCTTCACTACAAGCAACGTGTCTTCCATGCTCCAACACTTGGACAACTGGAACACCTTACAACACCGGCGCAACGTATCAAGATGTACCATGCTGTACAAAATACAGAAAAACATTGTTAATAGCCCCTCTGGACCATTTCTTCATCCTTCTAAAACCACCACCCGGGGTCACAACCAGCGCTTCAGACAGATCCAGTGTTGCAGTACCTCTTACCAGAGCAGCTTCTTTCCTGCCAACATCATCCTGTGGAACAACCTCACACAGAGCACTATAGACCTGTCGACATCCGAGTCCTTCCGGGCGTCACTGGCATCACACACCTTCTAGATAAGACTCTTGTTGTTTTTAACCTTGTACATAGAGAGACATATTTCGTCTTTTAAAAGTCTGACATGTCTGCTGCATACGCACAGTTTTAACTTCATTGCGAGAAAACTCTAGTTAGAGGGATGTAATTACTGAAGAAGATGCTGATGATAATATGTTGATTTATTTTATCGGTCACTCGAATTTCTTACAGCAATTAATCCATCATGTCACCCAAAAAGTCTCAAATCACTATGCAAACGCATCATCGTTTCGTCTCATACACAGCCTGCAATGTCTCTGAATATTTTACAAATCCTTGGAAAGTTCCAGTAGTTGCAATACTAGAAGTTCCAGCAACCCAAAAGCCACAAGCAGTCGCGTTGCCCACCCACTTTGACTTCGCGCGTGGAGCCTGTTTTTCGGGGAAACCGTAAACATCTCACAACTAAACGTGTACTACGGTGATGGACAAGTTGAAAAATAAATCAGTCTTATCGCTTCCAATATGCGCAACACGTTAAAATTCCGTTCCATTTTGTTATTATCTTTATTTTTCCAATGTTTCACACTACGCATTCGCTATGAAAATAGCGGTTAGCAAGGTAGTACATGTACATGTCGATTGTATTATTATAACAAATATTGGTAATGTATTATTAGTGCAGAAATTATAATTGTGAGTATCGATTTCTCGCTTCAATATTTTTCATTTTGTTTAAGTATGTGCAGTCAAATGTTTTTGTTTGTTGTTTTCATGCGAACTATTTTTTATGTGTACATATGCAAAAACACTAGCGGACGTAATCGGACCGCGTCTCATTTGCATGTTTTACTATCGTACATCAATACAATTTAGCGGTCGTTTCTGTCTTGTTATCTTGTTTATATTTTCGTATATGCTTTTAAAGTGGCATAATATATAGAATATATGATTGGTGACTTTTGATATCATGTGATATCAGACTCGTCCGATATGACGTGTAAAATGCCATATCAGCCTCGTCTGATATCACATGTTATCAAAAGTCACCAACCATCAAAGTCACCAACCATATATTCTCTGTATAACGCGCGGAAATTTACTTAACCGCTGATTTCATATTTTGTTATCAAGATTAACTGAAATTATCATTGACTTCATAGACATCCGTTTAAATAAAGTTTTTTTGCTAATTAACGTATGTGAATCTTGTCCACATTTCATGGTATGTATGACCTTGCATACATTTCACAGACCGCCCAAATGTGGTGGCCCGACTTTAAATCAGTTTTTTTTCTGATTGAATTGTATAGCTGTATGATTAGTCCCGTTGAGTGTAGGAACTGTTCAATTGCCTAAAATCAAACAACATGAGATGGTTATATATTGCGTGGTGATGTCTCTGGACCTTCAATATGCCTCCCGTGGTAAGATGACCGTAGTATTTTGAAGAATGCCGTGTAAAAAAATACGTTTATGATTAAAATATTGTTCACAGATTGTTTGTCCGTAATTCGTTATAACCACTTGTCACGCAAATTGCCAATATGCGATGTTTTATATGTGTATATGTTTTCAATACATTGAATTAGAAATGTGTACTGATATTAGGAATTTCCCTCTTGTAAACATAGTCGTTTTAACGCTCATGTTCATGTCATGTTAATATAAAACATCATGATCTTACTCAGCGTTGTGTTACTAGAGAACATCGGGCGTTGCTTATAACAGTTATCTAGTGTCACTACATATGAAACTAGAAATGGCGCTGCAGAGGCCGACGCGTATCCCCACGCCGCAAAGATGTTAAATTAAAAGGCAATTTTGGTTGGGAAAGGCCTATATTGGTGGGGCCCCGGGTGGATTATGTGAACATGGATGGTCGAGATAGACCGTGTTGTCATAAGAGATGTTCAGTATTAATTTGAAGTCAATTGGTGAATAAATGAATAAGTTATGTTAAAACAAAATTTTGGGTGGGCGTGGTCTTTGTGTGCGGGCGCCCCAGGGTTGGTCATTAGGTCATGCATAGTTGAGATTGACCGATTTGTCATAAGAGAAGTTCAGTATAAATTAGAAGTGAATTGGTTTTAAAATGCAGAAGTTATAGTAAAAACCAATTTTTAGTGGGTGTGGCCTATGTGGGCGGGGCTCTGGGGAGGACATGTTCAGTATCAATTTGAAGTAAATTGTTGTACAAATGAAGAAGTTAATGTAAAATAACCTAAACAAGTGAGTGAAAATCTCTGAACCGGCCCCATCCCACCCCCATTACTTTTGGTCAGATCAAAATTCCAAATAGTGCACTATGGCACATATGCTAATAGCTACCATGTGTTTAAGTTCAAAGGTTGTAGTGCTTATAGTGTAGGAAGAGATAGTGGCCAGGAGGAACGGACGGACGGACAGGCGGCGGAGATAACCACATAATCCCACCGCTCCAAATCGGAGCGCGGGGATAATCAATGACAAATAAGAATCAAAGTACTAACAGTACAGGTTTGACGATGCTTTTGAAGAGGATGGATATAAAAGCATCAATTGAAGTTTATCTACATTAGCACAATTGTGTATGTGGGTACGAAAATTTTGGGTACAAAAAACAATTTGGGTACGAAAATTTTGGGTACGAAAAAAATATGCCAAAAAAAATTTGGGTACAAAAAAGATTTTGTTACGAAAAAACATTTGAGTACGAAAAAAAAATTGGGTACGAAAAAAAAGTTGGGTACTAGGAAAACAAAGTTTGGTACGAAAAAAGTTAGGTAGGAAAAAAATAGGGTACAAAAACAAATGTGTGATGGGAAAAAAATTTGGTTACGAAAAAAAAATTTGGTACGAAAAAATGTGGGTACGAAAAAAAAATATGAATAGAATTTGGGTACGAAAAAACAAATGGGTACGAAATAAAATTTCGGAACGCAAAAAAATTGGGAAGGAAAATAAATTGGGTACGAAAAAAAGTTGGGTACGAAAAAGAATTGGTTACGACAAATTTTGGGTACGAACAAAATTGGGTATGACAATGTGTGAGTACGAAAAACAATTGGGGGTACGGGGAAGTACCCGTGGACCTCTCGATAAATTTGAAAGAGGACGTGAACCAAGCTGCGTTTACCTTTATCACTGGCCCTGGGTTGGGTAATGTTGACATTGATGGTCGATATAGACTGTGTTGTCGTAAGAGATGTTCAGCATTAATTTGAAGTCATTTGGTGAACTAATGGAGAGGTTATGTTAAAACAAAATTTTGGATGGGCGTGATCGGCCACTATCTCCTCCTATACTATTAGCACTAGAACCTTGAAACTTACACATATGGTAGCTATAAGCATATGTGAGACGGTGCACTATTGAAATTTTGATCTGACCCCTGGCTAAAAAGTTAGTATCATATGCGTCGCATGTTGTTAGTAAAATGAGTGAAAATGTCCTCATTTTACCCCATTTTACCCAATAACTTTTGACCGAGGGGTCAGATCAATATTCCAAATAGTGCACAGTCGCACATATGCATATTGCTACCTTGTGTGTAAGTTTCAAGGTTCCACTGCTAATAATGTAGGAGGAGATAGTGGCCAGGAAAAACGGACGTAACGTGGAGATCATTACAATATTCCCACGCTTTTCAAGCGTGGGGATAATGCAAATATAGCAGTAGGGAAACCAGAATGAAAACCGTGTAAGCCATTATGTTGATGCTAGGATTCAATTTTGGCATCGAATGTTGTTCGTAATATTATTGTTTTACAATAGTATAATTATTTTAAAGGTTATACATTTAAAAACTCGTACGGTTTCCGCATGAGTTCCTGCGTCCATTCGAAAATCTATGGAATGATTTTTTTATTTTTGTACAAAAATAGACATTGAGGAAGGAAGCACGTGTTAACAGCATGCGGATCTTGGATAGAGATAGCGCCGATAATCAAGGATTTTGAACTGTTGTTCAATAAAGAATGAAAACAGCACAATAAATTATTGCCCGACCGTCTGACTTAAAGTTGTCCTTTGAAATTGGAAGTAAATGCTTAGTACTATAACTTCTTGTCTTTTGTATAACATGTTTTGATAGTGCTGAAATTCCTGTTCTAAATAGATATGTGTCCGTATGTAACAGATGCCATCGCATTAGTTATTTGTCTCAAAACTACATTTACTTCAAAACATTGTACGCAAAAGTATTCAATGGTCATACAATAAGTGGTTTATTTGCCCTAGTTTCGTGCATAGCCATGGTGCAAAACATGATTCGTAAGACCAGGATTATGCATGGCTCACGGGAATAAGCTATTCCGCCTTAGTGAAGACTGGAATGAATACGGGAATTTTCGAAGTCGGCTAAACATTATGTTTTGCAAAATGCTAAGAAACAAAACAATCTAAAATGTAAAAACTTGAGTAATTAGGATATCAATTATGAATGATTGTGAAGTTAATGATAATTATACTTGGACCGTGTTTAAAGGTGTCTATACACTTTCTTTAAACAAGTACCATAGGCGATTAATTTTCATTCATATTTTTCAATTGAATTTCCAAATCAAATCAAAATCGCAAACCATGTTTTGACTTCAACCGTACCAAGCTGTCACATATTGACGAAATAAAATAATCTTTGTATACTTATTATTCATATGAATATGAACTAGGAAGTAAACTGCAGGCTGCTTCTGAGTGGTAAAATAATTCGACATGATTCATATTCTTTGAAGTGAGTGTGATACACGTGTACACATTTGTTTGATTATGTGCTTGATCAACAGAAAACTTTTTACACATGTAATTGCTGCTTTCTGTACTTGGGTTTGTTGAATATTAATGATAAGCAGTGTCGGTTGTGCAAACTTCGTATTCGACTACAGCATAAAGAAAAATACGAATAATTGAAAATTCGTAAAGGTGTATTGTGTTTATATATATTTTAAATCTTATTACATAACACCCTAAATGACATTTATTATTATAATCGACGTATTATACAAGATATTTTCTAAAAGCCATATATACCTTATACATATATTCTTTCATTGGTACTCTCGACCATATGGTTGTCGAAAAGTCATAGTTTGGAACGTAAGCCTACTTTTGATTTTGAAACGTATATGTGTAAAGCACATGTTAAATAAACTGTTTTCTACCATTTAATGACAACACCTCACGATTGCCTCTAGAATACATGATTTGTTTGACGACAATTGCTTGCTACTGTATTCATATTGATGTGTTTTGGGGTGAAAAGGACGCCAACACAATAACATTACAGAACGACAAAAGAATACGCCGATACGACAATTTTAATAGTCATTCATTCTCTCGTGTTTGCATGTTGGCGAGTTTGAAGGGCGCCAAAACGACAAGGCGAAAGAATTAATCAGAAAATCAATGTTTCCTTTCTTAAAAGTTTTATTTTATACATCTTACTTCATGTATACGTTTAAGCAGACACTATTGTGACGCGTTATTGTCACGTTAAATACCATTTTGGCGTAGTTTTGAAAGATAGAAAAACGAGGCGCAAACGTATGCTTACTGATGCAAAGCAGCTTTAAAAAATCGGACCGCAATTGTTTATTTTAAATCATAGTTCATGAATAATGGTATGAATTTTAACCGCAGTGATATTCAGCCCAGATTTAAAAGAAAGAGTGTTAAACATCGTTTAACAATTTAATGAAAGTAACATCTATTTTAGTTTCCAGTGTAAAGCAACTACTGACCCAAACGGTGGGGCATGCAAAATGCCACAATATAGCGACATTATTAATCCGATTAAAATGTCTTTTTCGCATTACTTTGATCACCAGATGTTTACACATGTATATATTACTTTCCACTGTTCAGACATGTCGTTTTCAGCGTCGCGGATGTAAAAACCTGTATATTATAATTTATCATTTATCAAAACGATTCACATTGGTTGTATGCCTTCATGCAGGTACTATTTAAAACGACAAGCATTCCGATTGAATTAATTACGAAGTATGCATGGTCACAGAAACGATGCAAAGATAAATTAAGTATAACTAAATATGTATATGCATTTAATTAATCACTCTGATTTACGTGTTTATGTTTATATATGGGTATATGTTTTAACTTATGAGTAAGTAACTACACACTTAATGTCACAATGATTTATTAAGCCTTTGGTGCACTTTTCATTACACAGTTCAACAAAATTCATAATGTAAACAATGTGGTTTACACGATGACGTTCGCTGAAATAATGTCATACGTATCGCCACATTGTTTTCATACAGGTACGCATTCGTGCAATAATTAGATTAGGAATAGCCCATCAAACCGTTCTTAAACCGTGATTCATAAAATGGTTAACGAAAAGACAAAAAAAAATGTTTCTCTCGTTTACTATGACATTTATGCATTGTTAACGGTTCAGTACAATTAAGTTAGCAAAGCATGTTCATAATATGTATGCAATCGTTTTCGTTTAATTTCCGTGCGGACATACAACGGTTCCTTGTTTAAACTGCATCAACAGCTGCCGGGACTCTGGACTGATTTGACTCGTTTCCTGCACCCAAGACGAACACGAGTTCATTTCCATGCGCTGCTTTTCTTTATTGACACTCCCTGTTAAAAATAAAATAATTTTAAAATATAACAATAATTATGATAATAATAATTACAATTCTCTTTATAATAATAATAATAATAATAATAATAATAATAATAATAATAATAATAATAATACTAATAATAATACAAATAATAATAAATATAGGATCTTGCATGAGTGGTTGTTTTGAATAGATTTTATTAAAAGAGTCATCTAAATGAAGATAAAAACGCGGCTTTCCGAGTTTTTATCTTTATTTACATGACGAGTTTTATAAATTCAATACAAAATGACAACGGATCTAAGATTCTATTTATAACATGACCAACACATTTTTTCTTTTATTTTATGCTCTTTTAACCGTTTATTCATATAGTAAAATAGTTTAACTAAAGAAATTCGCCGGTATAATGACGTCATTTCGGCAAAAATATGACGTTTGTTAAAAGTTATATAACTAGTGTAATAACACCCATGTAACAAACAAAGTTGAGCATTACGTAATTTCACTCCTGGAGCGTAGTTCATGTTATAATAATCCGTAAAGTAGTAGTAGTAATAATAATAATTATAATAATAATAATAATAATAATATAAATAATAATAATAATAATAACAATAATAATAAGAATAATAAAAACGATAATAATAATAATAATGATACTAATAATAATAAATAACAATAATAATAATAATAATAATAACAATAATAATTATAACAACAATAATAATAATTAATATTATTATTATTATAATAATATTAGTAATTATTATTATTATTATTATTATTATTATTATTATTATTATTATTATCACTATTAATATTAATTTTTTATTATTATAGTACTAATAATAATAGTATTAATAATAATATAATAATAATAAAACTAATAAAATAACTATTATAAAAATAATGATAATATATATAACAAATAAATACTCTTATTATAATAATAAATATTATTTTAACAATTAATAAAACAAAAATAACAATGGACATAATAATCGTAAATGACAATATCTGAGATAATGCAACACAGACGAACACCATCGAAAATAATTAACGTGATTTTGGTGTATAATGCAGACAAGCATTAACCGCGCTATACCGATCATTCTCTAATGATTCGCAAATATATTTCAACGTTTTTCATCGTGATATCTAAATGATGCTTAGGGCATGCAATAAGCAATTCTCGTGCATTGTTGTACCTGACAGGATGTACGTCTTTCCCCTTTTTAAAAAGACACCGCACGATGCGGTACTCTCACTTGTGTATACTCTCGCTTTGTTCGCCGCAGATACATCAGAACGGAAATTGAACTGAAACAAATTGACATGCATTGAAAGTTGTAATATCAAATGCGGTTAACCAACTCCGCTTTGATGTAGATATTGGTTACAAAAAAAAACAACAACACACATTCAGCTTGAATCTTGTTATGCCTTCCCATGTTCTTAAATGTTCTTTGTTAGAATAACGAATACGATTCAATTATATATAAAAAAAAATGGTATGTGTAGATATTAGTTATGTTTTACCAGTAATTGATAGTGATTGAATTTCAAATATTATTAAAAAACTATGCTTTCGACATAAATAAAATCTTAATTTTTCGTTCGAGATCACATGTATATGACCAAATTAACACTCGTTTTGCGTAAAATATGTTCGAGTTTGTATTCTAGAATCCAAAGGTGACAGTGTGGCTTATTAACCTATAAAACCATAAATGAAATATTTACTATACCTTATTACGATAGTGAATTACCTTGTATGTATTAATATAAGATGGTTGGAACCGCATGACTTCGAAGTTGACTTGTCACTTTGGTCTTGATTACTGAAATAAATTATACTTATTAAATTATTGATCGATAGAACACTTTTTTACAAAATAGTTTCTATCAATAGCGTAAAATAATACCAAAGCAATGATTTAAATATATTTACATCAGTGTGATCACATGTTTCAGTTTGTCAATTAATATGAGATTATCTACACAATAGTATTGCCATCACATGTCAATATATAAGTATGCAATAATAAGCATACTTACTGAAATCTGATGCACAGCCCAGATCCAAATCAGGCCATACAGCGCACCTACAGCATTCACTAAGACCTAAAACACTTACAAACAGAACACTCAACACTAATGATTTCATTTTCAAAAAATAGCTTTCATTAAACGTTTACTCCTCTCGATACGTTGTTTGCAAATGAATGCATAATATATATACATAAAACTATTCAAGAGAAACCTGGATCTAACCGGTTTAGTCACCACTCCCATCTTATACGGATGTAAACACGGATGTAAGCCTGTTGATAACCACGTCTCTGTCGATGTCCTGTTGTGGTTATTTAGGAGTGTGGCTTGTGTGTTATTATTGCCAGGGGCATTACACAATCCAATTCATTGTTGTTATTTTTATTTTTGAAAGACTGTCCAACCATCCCACCCTAGAATCCCCCCCATTTTTTTCATTTTTGAAAGATAATGTAATAAATCCCCACTTCTCCCGCCTTTTTGATTGGAGTATTGAGATTGGTCCCTTCACCTTTATAATAAAAAAAATAGATGAGCTGTCTGCACCCGCTAGGCGGTGCTCTTGTTAAAATGTGCATTTATGTCCGTAAAATATGCAACTCAATATTCGTATGACATATACATATGTATGTGCTACACTTTCAAACTGTTTATCTCGTTCAACAAATATAACTGTCCTATAATATTATTGCTTTTAAATAGGCATGCAAATTCTAAAATCATGCTTCTTGCATACTTTAGGTTAGAAAATATCAGGGTAGTTTTTCGGTTGAAATGGGGATTCAATGCGGTAAAATATGCAAGTGAAGATACTTATGACTATGTGCTTAATATATCAACTGTTCATCTTGTTCATTAAATTAAGCTTATTTATAAGGTTATTGTTTACAAACAAGCATGCAAACTGCTGAAGAAATCGTTCTGCATACGGTGCGTCAGTACGTATTCCTTCGCGTATTCACATGTTCAAGTAATTAAAATTTTACAAAATATGCATGCGAAGTTCCCGAGGAAGGTTCAGTCAGAGCACAATGAAAGTAAAAAATAATAAATGTGTATAACATTTTAGCAAACATAGGGCAATAGAGTCATCAATGTTGCCTTAAAATGTATTTACTAATAGTTCTCGCAGTGAGTTTAATGTGTATGTTATTATTTCAATGTGCAATGTGTGCCAAGCTCTGCCGCGTGGTATCGTTTAAATTACTTTTTTGTTACTGTTTTGTTTTTCCAATGAAATTTATTTAAAAACCGGCTTTCCATACTTTTATTTTTGATTCAATTGATTACGCAATTTGTTACGTATCTTGTGTTGCGTAGTTTCTGTGACAAAACACACCAGTTTTGTTAAGACGCTCTGGATTTCAATATCGACAGGTCAGACGTGGTGTTTAATAGAACAATACAATTTTTGTTAAAGCATTGAACGAATCCAAAATTTATTTGGGATTGTGTGTTTGTCGTTCATAATCGTAAACTTCCATATGAATCAAATAACTCGCGGCGACATATTACGATTTCGTAAATCACCAATTTAATCTACAACACAGTTTCAGTTGCAATCGATATTTCAATTATCCAAAAGATTTGCTGATGCATTTTTTTCAATTTCTCACAATAAAAATATCACATTTTCAATTCGTTTTTTTTTTTAACTCTTGTCATATTTTCAATAGGAAAGTATTAAACGGAACAGTTTAATGTGGGACTATTTTTTACATGACACAATCGGCAGTTGTTCGGTTGTCAGGAATGTTGTGTACATGTAGGAGGCCCGACCAGAATAATTATTTTATGTTGTCATTTACTCATTTGTTTTATATAAAATGTGTTAACGACATAATTTCAAATGAAGCAGGATAAATGAATACATGGTTAGGGCCAAGATGGAGAAAGTATATACGGTTCCGTCCGAGAAATAAAATAGGGCTCGCTAAAGTTTGCCGTATTTTTTTTCTAAGCCTCATCCGATAATCTTTTTCCATCTCGGCACCAGCCACGTATTGTCAATGGATATATTCGTGCTATAAATATAGACATAACATATATTCATACATATATATAACTAATGGTTATTCATGAGAAACGGATTGCTTATCCTTTGAGAAAACCTAAAGCTGATATAACGTTCAATTTGGTGTTGTTATAAGGCATCCGTTCAAAATCCCTGGTCACCATGCTTTGCAGGCAACGATTTATGTTTTGATTTAAAAACAACATGCTAAGTATAAAATGATACAGTCGCAATGTTTGCTTTCTATATCAAACTATTTTAAAAAGATATATGATAGTGTTTTTTAACTAATTTAATAATTCATATGATATAATCATTGGGGTCTAAAAACATAATGCCAACATGATGGTACGAGTTTCCATTTATGTTGAATATGAAGCGCGTATGATATTCTCAAGACGTTCATAGTATTTCGCATGAAAATCTTTTGGAAAACTGAACATGTCTACTGTCTCATCAATTAAGTCGATTGTTTTCAAAATTGTAAAAAGGCATAAAACATTTGAAACAAGTATGTCAAATAATCCACCACATCGGTTGATTCACTAAACCAATAAGCGAACAACATCAAATCTTATATACGCAGAGATGGAATGACTAACGAATTATTCTCTTATGGGAAACAATTGATGGATCAGATTTAATCACCAGTATAGCAAACCAACGGTGTATTACATTAAACATACTCACACGAATGAGATTTCCTTGATTCTAGAACTATGAGATGGTTAGAAATTGTGTGGCGCTGTCTATGGACATTCGATATTTCACCCTTGTTAAAATGACCATAGAAGATTATGGTCAAACACTGTTAAAATTCATATTTTCCGTGAACTAGTTTACAATTTCGAAATAATATGTGTTGCGAAAAAAAGAAGATTATGGTCACGTTCATGATTAGTATGCAGTTAAAATATACTTTTTCTGAAATTCTTATTTTCTTCTTTTTAAGCCATCTTGCCAATGTGCGAATTTTTTATACGTGTAATCGCTTTGTATGTTAATATAGTTCATTAAATTGACTCATCAGTTTTGTATTGATATTATGGATGTCCTGCTTTTAAAATTAACCGCTTTAACGTCCATTCAATGTTATAATTAAAACAAATCGATCTTACTCACTATTGTGTTACTAGAGAAATCGGGCGCTGCTAATAAGATATAACTGTTTTTTCGTTCCGATACATATGCCAATAAAGCAACAGTGTAACCAGAACGAAGACTGTGTTGGGAACTCTGTTGATGTTTGGATTCAATTTGCGCATCGAATTGTTTCGTGCCTTGAGGCTATCTCTGTCAAGGACAAAGAATGCAGTAGTGACTTAAGTGACTTAAGATTCAAATTTACATTTACCCCGTGTATTATCCAAAAACTAAGATTAAAGTGCATTACTTGTTATGTACCATTATTTTCATTAGATGATCTGTACAATATGATATCAGATATGAAATGTAGTTGTAACAGATGAATGTCATTACAGATTTAGGACAGATATTTCCGTTGCCGTTTACAGTCAAGAAGACTCGTGTGCGGTCCACTTTACAGCCACATACTATTCTAGATGAACACAGCAACATGAATCTTCCTTACAAGTTTCGCAAACTTGGTTTAAAGACCCTTTACACGGTAGCGCCAAAATGTGTAAATATGTTAAGAGTGTATTGTCAGAAACATAAGACTTACGTATATAACGTTATATGTATTGAAAGGTTACTTGAAAACCTTTTAAAGAAACTTATTTAAGAAATTGTGACCTGACGTTTGCAAGCGAATATTCGTATTTGGTTTGAGTATGAATTGTATTTGATAACATCCTTATAATTATTTACTTCACGAATAAATAAATAAGCAATTCTGATAATGGTTTGTCACAACCTCTATTTTTTTAAAAAAACACGAAAATACACTTTTATTAGTTTAGATATCAATGCAAACTGCTTTTATAATTATATTTACTAAAGTTATTTCTTAAGGGTATCTTACACTCATCGCAAAAAAATCTCATATTTGGAGTAAAGCAAAAACAAACTCAGAATATTCTTGAAACTGTGTCCGATGTATGTTTTAACAACGCAATAAAACATTAAAACAAAAAGATAGAGAAAGGGAGGCTTGTGGTTACATCATGCGGCTTATGGAAAGATATGGCGCAGATAAGCAAGAATTCCGAACTGCTGCTCAAGCAGTTTTAAAACAGCACAGTAGACTGCCAGACAGTCTGTAATAAAAGTGTCCTTTGACAATGTGAGTAAACACACTGTAATGTAACGTACTTATCTTGTGTATTACATGTATTGATAGCACTGCAATTCCTGTTTCAAATAGACATGTGACCGCATGAAATACATGCCAACGCATTCATGATTTATCTAAAAACTCTGTTTACTTTAAAAACAATTTACACATAGGTATTCCATGGCCATAAAATGAGCAATTATTGGCCTTAGTTTCATGCACAACAATGGTTAGACCATGATTGTTTAGTCCATGATTATACATGGCTCTCGGGCACAATCTATATCTCTCTAGTGCCATGGTGAAGACTGGTCTGGCCACGAATATCAGGCATGATTATGGAATTTTTCCAAGTTAGCTAAACATAGTCTTTTTAAAATATCGATGAACAAAACAACATAAAATTGGAGAACTCTAGTACTTTAGAGACCAAAAATGAATGATTGTGAAGTTGATAATGTTTAAAGATTGGCCGTGTGTAATGGTATCTTCATGTGCATACAATTTCTTTTAATAAAGACCATAGGCTTATCATTACTATTCATAGTAAAGCCAATGTTTAAACAAAATCCAAAAACATGCTGTCACATATCGACGAAAGAAAAAATTAATTTAATACTTGTTATTATTACATGTTTATGCACTAATAGGTAAACAGCAAGCTGCTTCGGAGTGGTAACATATTTCGACATGATTCATAACCTTTGAATTAAGTGTCATGCACGTGTTCAACTTTGTTTGATTTTGGACTTGAGTAACTGAGATTATTTTTACATACGGGATTGCTGCAAACTGTATTTAGGTTTCAAGTACATATCGATGAATAGCAGTGTCGGCTCTGAAAACTTCGTATTCGATTTCAGAATACAGCAAAATATGATTCATCGGAAATTCGTTAACGTTTATTGTTTTTAATATAATTAATATATTCTAGAAAACATTTCCTAAAAAAGCATATATACTTTATAAATGTATTCGTTCTTGGAACTTTTCATTTAATGGTAGTGGCAACACATAGTTTGAAACGTTAACCTTTGGGTCACTTTTGTTTTTCGAATGTATATGTATGAAGCATAGGTTAACTAATACTGTTTTCTACCATTTAATGAAAACATCTCACCATGGCCTCTAGCATGCATGATTTGTTTGACGAAAAGTGCTTGCTACTGAATTCATATTGATGTGTTTGTTTTGCCTGTTACCTAATTGTAGACATGTATTTCAAAAAAAGTATTTACTATTTTAAAAATATTAAAATAAAAACACTGTTTTATATATGATATTGTTAATAAAAACAAAGTACAGTGTTTAACGTTTTTTCGATACACGCCTCAAATGGGATTCAAACCCACGTCTAAAACAATCACCTACCTATAAAAGAATGTTCCGGCTTAAAAGTCATCAAACTGATAGTTCGAATTTGCATATACAGGTCACCTTTTCCTTACGTGACAACTATTTATGTAAAGTGATGAAACTTCACTTAGGGATGCTAGCTATCTAGCTGTAGATGTTCAGTTAAAGTTTAAAAGCTTCAAGGTGTTTTACAGTGCATTATGATACATTACATCACACAACTTTTCAGTCAAGTTCCCACCGCTAAATAAATACACGCTTTATACATGTACCTTAACATTTGCTTTTATTTAATTGCGATTTAGGAATGCCCCTGAAGTCTGCAAATGAAAATATCGTAATGTGATTTCTTCCTGATCGGTCTGGTGTGTTTTGGGGAATAAAGGACGCCAAGACGAAAACATTATAGACAAATGTCCACGCCGATACGACATTGAAATAGTTGGTTTTCTTTCATGTTTTCAAGGGCGCAATAACGACAACATTACACAACTTCAATCAATCAAGGCATCAATCTTTCCACTCAAAAATGCGTTATGTTATACAACTTATTTCACGTATACGTGTTAGCAGACACTTTGTTGTGACGCGTTATTTTTCCCGTTAAATATCATGTTGGTGTAGTTCTGAAAGATAGAAAAACGAGACGCGACAAACATATGACATGTCGATTGGTTTGGATGTTTACTGATGCAAAGCAGCTTAATATATCAATATGACCTTACATGTTCATATAATAAAACATCATATTTCATCAATATTGATGTCAATTACCCACCGCAGTGATATTCAATAGTGAACCCAGGTTTTTAAGAAATAATATTGAACATTGTATGAACAGTTTACAACAGTGACGTCTAGTATAGCTGCCAGCGTATAAGAACTACTGACCCAAACGGTGGTGCATGTAAAATGTCAAAAAAGAGAGGCAATAGTAATCCGATTGCGAATGTTTTATTCGCATCACTTGCAAAACCAGCTGCTGGCAGATTTATATAAGGTTCCCTCTGCTAAGACATGCCGTTTTCTGCGTCGTGGATATAAATCCCTGTATATTATAATTGATCACATATCATTACCAATCTAATACGATGAAATTAAGTACGAAGTATGCATGATCAAAGAAAAGAATGCAACAAGAAATTCACTTTGATTACATATATAACCGCATCTAATTATTCATTCTGATTTACGTGTGTATTTTATATACATGTGTATTTTTTAATACATGAGTGACTTTTAAAAGCCTGGGGATAATTTTAAAAGCGTGGGGATATTGTTTTGATCTCCGCGTTCTGTCCGTCCTGGACACTAACTCCTCCTACACTATTAGCACTAGAACCGTGAAACTTACACACATGGTAGCTATGAGCATATGTGCGACGGTGCACTATTTGGAATTTTGATCTGAACCCTGGGTCAAAAGTTATGGGTAAATAAAAAAATGGGTAAAATGGGTAAAAAATAACTAATTTTACTAACAACATGCGACGCACATGATAATAATTTTTGACCCAGAGGTCAGATCAAAATTCCAAATAGTGCACCGTTGCAAATATGCTCATAGCTACCATGTGTGTACATTTCAACGTTCTAGTGTTAATAGTGTAGAAGGCGATAGTGGCCGATGGGGGTTGGGGTGCGGCCGGGTCAAATATTTTTACTCATGTTTTAGGTTATTTTACATTTACTTCTTCATTTCTACACCGATTTACTTCAAATTGATACTGAACATCTCTTATTACAATACTATCAATCTCAACTGTGCATGGCCTCATAACCAAACCTGGGGCGCCCCGCCCACATAGACTACGCCAACCCAAAATTTTGTTTTAACATAACTTCTTCATTTATTAAAAAATTGACTTCAAATTAATACTGAACATATCTTATGACAACACGGTCTATCTCGACCATCCATGTCTACATTACTCACCACAAGGCCATTAATAAAGGTAAAGGCAGCTTGATTATCGTACTCTTTCAAATTTATCGAGAGGTCCACGGGTACTACTTCCCTGTACCCTCATTTTTTTTTTCGTACCCAAATTTTCGTTTTTTCATAAATTTTTCGTTCCTAAAATTTTTATACCCAATTTTTTTTCGTACCCACATACACGATTGTGGTGTTGTAGATAAACTTAAATTGATGCTTTTATATCCATCTTCTTCAAAAGCATCGTAACACCAGTACTGTCAGTACTTTTCTTCTTATTATTCATTGATTATCCCCACGCTCCAAATTGGAGCGGGGGATTATGTGGTTATCTCCGCCGTCTGTCCGTCCGTCCTGGCCACTATCTACTCCTACACTATTAGCACTAGAACCTTGAAACTTAAACGCATGGTAGCTATGAGCATATGTGCGACAGTGCACTATTTAGAATTTTGATCTGACCCCTGGGTCAAAAGTTATGGAGGTTGGGATGGGGCCAGGTCAGAGATTTTCATTAATTTTTTTTACGTTATATTATATTAACTTCTTCATTTCTACACCGATTCACTTCAAATTGATACTAAACTTTTCTTATGACCATACTGTCAATCTCAACTATGAATAGCTCCAATACCAACCCATGGGCGCCCCGCCCACATAGACCACGCCCACCCAAAATTTTGTTTTAACATAACTTCTTCATTTATTCACCAATTGAATTCAAATTAATACTGAGCATCTCTTATGACAACAGGGTCTATCTCGACCATCCATGTCTACATTACACACCCCGGGGCCCCACCAACATAGGCTTTGCCCACCCAAAATTACCTTTTAATATAACATCTATGCGACGTGGGGATACGCGTCGGCCTCTGCCACGCCATTTCTAGTTAAATTATGAATCAACCCGTCATAACGTTATTAAACCGTGATTCATAAAATGGTTAACGAAAAGACAAAATGGTGTTTTGTTTCGTTTACTAAGACATGTGCCTTTTACACGGTTCAGCAATGTACAATTAAGTTAGCAAATCATGTCCATATGTATGTCTTCGTTTCCGCTTAATGTTCCTGTGGACATTCAACGGTTCCTTGTTGAAACTGCATCAACAGCTGTTGTGACTCTGGACTGATTTGACTCGTCTCCTCCACCCAAGATGAACACGAGTTGGTTTCCATGCGCTGCTTTTTTTCTATTTACACTCCCTGTTCAAATAATAATTATAATAATACTAATAATGCTATAACTAACACTGAAAATAATAATAATAATAATACTGATGATAATAATAATGATAACAATAATAATAATAATAATAATAATAAGAATAATAATAATAATAATAATAATAATAATAATAACAAGAGCACCGCAAAATGGGTGTCAACGCTCGGCTGCGGGTGCAGTTTTAAATAAATGAAAAGCTTGTCAGAAATATTATTTTCTTTTAGGTCACAGTGACCTTAACCTTTGACCTAGTAACAAAAAAATGAGGTGTGGCGTGTAGAACTCATCAAGGTGCATATACATATGAAGCTTCAAAGTTGTAGATGGAAGCACTTTGATTTTAGAAACAAATGTCAATGTTTTAGCACGACGCGGACGGTGGACGGCAGACGGCGGACGGCAGACGCCGGACGGCGGACAGCGAGCTGGCTATGAGAATACCTCGGGTTTTCTCCGAAAACAGCCGATCTAATAATTATAAAATAAATAATAATAATAATAGTAATAATAATTATAATTATTATAATTATTATTATTATAATACATAGTAACAAAAATAATTATTATTATTAGTATAATACTTATTATTACAATACATACAATAACACTAACAATTATCAGAACAATATATTCATAAATGACGATATCTGAGATAATGGAACACAAACACACCATCGATCATAATTAAAAGCTGACGTGATGTTCGCTTATAAAGCATTAACAAGCATTAACAGCGCTATACCGATCATTCCCTACTGGTAAACAAATGTATTTAAACGTCTTCCATCTTATTATATAACTTTATGAATAGGGCATGTAAACCGTTATCCAAGTGCAACGTCGTACCTGACAGGATGTACGTCTTTCCCTCTTCTAAATAGACGCCGCACGCTGCGGTACTCCCACTTGTGTATATTCTCGCTTTGTTCGCCGATGAAACGTCAGACAGATAATTGAACTGCAACAAATTGACATGCGCTTATAGTTCTGATATAAACACTACATAACGTGTTTCATAGTGTTTAAAATCAGAGGGGGTAATCACATGACAGACAAAATGGCGATGTCCATGCCGAGGTAGGTATTTTTCGTCGTTTTATTACTTGTATTATTTTTTTTATTCCGCTCATTTTCCGGCCATATTAGGAAGAAAGTTTCTCGCTTTTATTTCATAGTAATATTCGTTCTATATCTCGACTTAACTCGGTGCGTAATTTCTTAGCGGGATGACCTAATTAGGGCTCCACTAAGAAAATTTGCGGGGAGTAAAGTCGAGATATAAAGCGAAGTTAAATACGAAATAAACGCTATTCACCTTTTTACTGATGTGGCTGGAAAGTAAGCGTCATTTTAAAAATAAACAGAAGTAATAAAGGGTTTAAAACGGCGAAAAATAACTGTCTCGGTGTGGACGTCGCCATCTTGACTATCACGTGATTACCTCCTCTGAAAATGCGGTTTACCTACGCCCGTGTACACGTAAAAAAATATAATGAGATGTATAGATTACCAGTCATTGATTATGATTGTATTTTAAGACGGATACAAATATGCTTTTAACATAAATATAATGTACATTTTCCGTGCCAGACAGATATGATTAGGATGCAATATGTTTTAGTATGTATTATTTCAACCGAAGTTGATGATGTGACTTGTTTATTAACGATATAAATCATATGCATAGTACAGAAGTATATTAAATAAAAATAATAAATACCTAAATTAACGTACATATATCTTAATATTATAGTGAATTACCTTGTATATATTTGAATAGCTTGGTTTGTTAATCTTATAGTAGAAACCGTTAAAATCTTCGGGATCCGCCGGATCTCGAAGTTCACTTTTTACTTTTGTCTTTATTACTGAAATAAAGTATACTTTTGAACATATTCTCTAAATGATTGGTGTATAATATATAAAAAGGTTTTACAAAAATAGTTTACAAAAATAGCGATAAATAATACCAATGCGTACACGTGTTTTAATATGTCATTGTATAAAAGATTGTCTACACAATATTATGACCATCACATGTCGATGAAAAATTATGCAATAACAAGCTTACATTCTAAAATCTGATGCACAGCCCTGATCCAAAATAGGCCTTACCACGCACGTACAGCATTCGCACCGACCTAGAACACTTACAAACAAAACACTAAACACGAATGCTTTCATTGTCAAGAAATAAATTTCCTTAAACGTGTACTCCTCACGATACGTTGTTTGCAAATGAATGCGTAATATTCCGAGTGAAAATACATCAAACTATTCAAGAAAGATCAGCATCTGACTGGTTAGGAAACCACTCCCAGTTAAAACGGATGTAAACACGCATGTAACCCTGTTGTAACCCTGTTGATAATCACGTCTATTCCGATGTCCTGTTATGAATAATTAGGACTGTGGCTTGTCTGTTATTTTTACCAGAAGCGTATCTCAAACCGATTCATTGTTGCTCGAAACATTTATAATCTGAATATTACAGTCACATTGATCATAATATTAGTAAAACATCTATCAGGTATACATATTTAACTGGTGCATTGTTTAAGCAAAAAAAGCATGCACATTTATTTATTGATAAATTATTCAAGATTTGTGCGGTTTCTGTTCATCTTAGATTAAATTCGGTGATAACAAGAACACCAAATGTTTGTTTTAAATTTCTGTACACAGCTTAACAAATTGATTATCTTGTCAGCAGAAGATTTATGTATCTCTCTGATATGGCACTGAGCGGACTTGCATAAATTGGCATGACCATGTATATACCTTATCAGTTTGATTTAACTAAGGAGTTTAATAACAACATATTTGAAATAAAATTGAAAACTCATTCAATTAGAATACTTATCCCAACATGGAATATTCAATGTGTTACTGTTTTACGTACTTCATACAATCAATTCTTTAAACAAAACAAGCAACAAAACGAAGATTAAAACAAGTAATATATATATAAATAAATAAATAAATATATATATATATATATATATATATATATATATATATATATATATATATATATATATATATATAAAACAAACAATGCCTTACTACTAATGAAGTCATTCTTTAAAGTTATTCTTTGAAACATGCTTAAAGCATTTAAATATTAACATGAACAAATAGCGTTTTTGCTTTAGAATTTTATAATCGTTTGGGAAAATTATACCAAAAAAATTAAGATATGTTTAATGTCAATGTTTATATAGTGTCATTATAGCCATTCAATAAACCACTATGGTGCTCAATCGAACAGTTGCATAAAAATGGACCATCGACAAAACTAGACGTGTGGCTAATTGATTCCACTGAACGAAGCGTTTAAATTCATGAAAAAAAAAAACGGCGTGGTTTATTCTTGACTTCTGTTATTCATCATACAACTGTAATCAATTTTTTCTTGACGTTATCCATTATGTAAATAAAGGACCATATCGGGAATATCACGGTGTTTATTTTATTTCTCGTCCTGCAAGAATATTGTTTTTATAATTGAAAAATACTTATACTTGGTTGTTGCAGATCTGTATCTTGATACAGATCAATATGATGAATATGCACATAATATCATTAGTTCGTAAAACAAAAATATGTTTGCAATTGTTTAAAATTGAGGTACCGATCTCTTTGAAAATGATAACTTTTGAACAGATAATGGACTTAATCTGAATTGCCCACTGAATTGCAGATGTTATATAATCTGTCGTAGCGATTAATATTTGTTCATCCTAGTTTCTCGATATTAAAGTATTTTCCGCACATTCTAATACCAACAATACGTTGCAAATAAAATGAATTCCAGTTTATGTTCCGTTGTATATTTTGTTAAATGATATTTCATTTAACTAAAACATACTATACCAATTTCTTTTATATAGGTCGTTGGGTATTTTTGCAAAAATGAATACTCTAGAGCCATCATGATGTTAGTTTGTCCATACCAACAACAGTTTCCATGATTGCATGAAACAGTTGAGTAACTTTTACATTCTGCTATCATTTACTCTTTCTGATCAGACAAACACGAATATGGCCTTTTTCAATATTGGTTATAATATTGTACTGAAACTATCACGTTTTAACAGTCTGTACAATCAGATTTGATCTTTACCAAGAACAAAGTATACGGTCATATGATGTGTATAACGTTCAAAATGGAGGAAAAGAAACACACAAAAATATGCAAGTTTTGAAGGCGTCTAGCAAGTGTTATTTGTACTCAATATTAAGCTTATTGTTTCGGATTCTCTTTAACGTCCTTTATATACAATGGGAAGTTTGGATTATAATGAGCTTATAAAATTCACGTAACGTTTATTTTTGTATTACAATACATAAAACTACGTGTTAAAAATGTACTTTATGCATTACGTACACATACATTTTTGTCAACAGTCAACTTTGATTACAACATTATGTTATAACACGTCAAAACTGTACGATTCATATACTTGTTGTTTTAATTTTTCACTATGGAAATTATGTAAGTCGGAGATTACGCCAGAATGTGTCGCGATCGTAACCACTTTTTTCAACACAAACAATCAATGTATTTGTTATATTTGTTCTTAGATTTGTGTTGACCTGTATCTGTTCTTAGTCACCACTGACATTATATAAATTACCTTATTTTGAAATACGTATTTGATCGTGCAAATTGCAAGAGACGATACTACGCTTCCGTACCACATATAAGTAGGCACAGACCATGCGGAGCATAACGCGCTAAATATTAAATTCATAAGTTTAAAATTACAACAGAAATGAGATTCGTTCGTTAATAAACACAAATCGTTACATTAGATCAATATCTTTATTTCAACATTTGAATCAACCTTTCAAATAATACATGTTTGAGTTTGTTATTATTTTATGCTGATTTATTTAAGATGCGTTTCTTCAAAATGCATCATGTAATCCCTACGTAAAAAATGCTTTGATACAAGACCGCAAATATTTATATATGACATTCATATTTAAGTATAAAGACTAATTTTCTGAAAATTCTTTCTCGAAGCCTGTGACATAGCGCATTTAAACACTGTCGCAATCTTTTTTGAAAAACAAAAACCTACCAATTGGATAAACTTTTGCTTTATCCGACAGGAATGGCTTATCGGACCACTCATGCGCATCCTTTGCATCAATATTTTCCGGAAAGAAGTGATTTTAAAATGGGACGTTATTTTACGTGTACGTGCTATTTTAATGGATAAAAGACGCTAACATTTTATAATAACATTAAACAGACTATCAAAAAAACATTGTAATACGAGTTTTAAAGAAAATATTCTGACGACCAATGATTTTTAAAGGATCAATTAATAAAGATCAAAATGTCTCTAGTGTGTCGTGTGCGGAATAACCTCTCATTCTTCAATTTGCTTCTTGCGATATTTTATACATCGGCAATATGGAATGCCGATCAAAATTTGCAGATTTTCTTAATTTAGACAATGTAAACGTACACATAGTAGGGTTTACAAGTGCCGTTGAACACTTTTTGAGGATATAAATTCAAACAGGTGTTGAATTAAGAGGTCAAATAAAGTAATATGCATGTGTATATAATTTACTTATTGCCAACAATAGTCCGTCAAAAGGTTTTTGTTGACGAGTTTCGACAAATACAAATTTCAAAGTTGTTCATTTCAGTATTTCTTTTCATAATATCAATAAATATACCTTGCACAATAGCATTAAGATTATATTAGCAATATAAAGAAGTGAAACTCCAGCTGCTGGAACAGTATTGAATTATCATTATAAACAATTAGTTGGTCCTTTATTTAAGGCAAGTGACCGATTGCCCAAACAGGACCTTAAAATAACAATAAAAACACAATACCGCCACCAGCCTCTGAAGGCTGAAAATATAACAACATCGAAGATATGTACGGGGATACACGCTACTGCATCCACGCAGCACACATCAAACTGTTGTGCAATGCAATATAAAGAAGTGAAACTCCAGCTGCTGGAGCAGTATTGAATTCTCATTATAAACAATTAGTTGGTCCTTTATTTAAGGCAAGTGACCTAATGCCCAATAAGTACCTTAAAATAATGATAAAATCACAATTACGCCACCAGCCTCTGAAGGCTGAAAATATAACAACATCGAAGATATTTACGGGGATACACGCTTCTGCATCCACGCAGCACGCATCAAACTGTTGTGCAATGCAATATAAAGAAGTGAAACTCCAGCTGCTGTAGCAGTATTGAATTCTCATTATAAACAATTAGTTGGTCCTTTATTTAAGGCAAGTGACCGATTGCCCAAACAGTACCTTACAATGATAATAAAAACACAATACCGCCACCAGCCTCTGAAGGCTGAAAATATAACAACATCGAAGATATTTACGGGGATACACGCTACTGCATCGGCGCAGCACACTTCAAACTGTTGTGCAATGCAATATAAAGAAGTGAAACTCCAGCTGCTGGAGCAGTATTGAATTCTCATTATAAACAATTAGTTAGTCCTTTATTTAAAGCAAGTGACCTAATGCCCAATAAGTACCTTAAAATAATGATAAAAACACAATACCACCACCAGCCTCTGAAGGCTGAAAATATAACAACATCAAAGATATTTACGGGGATACACGCTACTGCATCCACGCAGCACACATAAAACTGTTGTGCAATGCAATATAAAGAAGTGAAACTCCAGCTGCTGGAGCAGTATTGAATTCTCATTATAAACAATTAGTTGGTCCTTTATTTAAGGCAAGTGACCGATTGCCCAAACAGTACCTTAAAATAATAATAAAAACACAATACCGCCACCAGCCTCTGAAGGCTGAAAATATAACAACATCGAAGATATTTACGGGGATACACGCTACTGCATCCACGCAGCACACATCAAACTGTTGTGCAATGCAATATAAAGAAGTGAAACTCCAGCTGCTGGAGCAGTATTGAATTCTCATTATAAACAATTAGTTGGTCCTTTATTTAAGGCAAGTGACCGATTGCCCAAACAGTACCTTAAAATAATAATAAAAACACAATACCGCCACCAGCCTCTGAAGGCTGAAAATATAACAACATCGAAGATATGTACTGGGATACACGCTACTGCATCCACGCAGCAAACATCAAGCTGTTGTGCAATGCAATATAAAGAAGTGAAACTCCAGCTGCTGGAGCAGTATTGAATTCTCATTATAAACAATTAGTTAGTTTTTTATTTAAGGCAAGTGACCGTTTGCCCAAACAGTACCTTAAAATAATAATAAAAAACACAATACCGCCACCAGCCTCTGAAGGCTGAAAATATAACAACATTGAAGATATGTACGGGGATACACGCTACTGCATCCACGCAGCAGACATCAAACTGTTGTGCAATGCAATATTAAAAAAATAAAACTCCAGCTGCTGGAGCAGTATTGAATTCTCATTATAAACCATTAGTTGGTCCTTTATTTAAGGCTAGTGACCGATTGCCCAAACAGTACACTAAAATAATAATAAAAACACAATACCGCAACCAGCCTCTGAAGGCTAAAAATATAACAATATCGAAGATATGTACGGGGATACACGCTACTGCATCCACGCAGCACACATCAAGCTGTTGTGCAATGCAATATAAAGAAGTGAAACTCCAGCTGCTGGGTCAGTATTGAATTCTCATTATAAACAATTAGTTGGTCCTTTATTTAAGGCAAGTGACCGATTGCCCAAACAGTACCTTAAAATAATAATAAAAACACAATACCGCCACCAGCCTCTGAAGGCTGAAAATATAACAACATCGAAGATATGTACGGGGATACACGCTACTGAACCCACGCAGCACACATCAAACTGTTGTGCAATGCAATATAAAAAAGTAAAACTCTAGCTGCTAGAGCAGTATTGAATTCTCATTATAAACAATTAGTTGGTCCTTTATTTAAGGCAAGAGAACGATTGCCCAAACAGTACCTTGAAATAATAATAAAAACACAATACCGCCACCAGCCTCTGAAGGCTGAAAATATAACAACATCGAAGATATGTACGGGGATACACGCTACTGCATCCACATAGCACACATCAAACTGTTGTGCAATGCAATATAAAGAAGTGAAACTCCAGCTGCTGTAGCAGTATTGAATTCTCATTATAAACAATTAGTTGGTCCTTTATTTTAGGCAAGTGACCGATTGCCCAAACAGTACCTTAAAATAATAATAAAAACACAATACCGCCACCAGCCTCTGAAGGCTGAAAATATAACAACATCGAAGATATTTACGGGGATACACGCTACTGCATCGGCGCAGCACACATCAAACTGTTGTGCAATGCAATATAAAGAAGTGAAACTCCAGCTGCTGTAGCAGTATTGAATTCTCATTATAAACAATTAGTTGGTCCTTTATTTAAGGCAAGTGACCGATTGCCCAAACAGTACCTTAAAATAATAATAAAATCACAATACCGCCACCAGCCTCTGAAGGCTGAAAATATAACAACATCGAAGATATGTACTGGGATACACGCTACTGCATCCACGCAGCACACATCAAGCTGTTGTGCAATGCAATATAAAGAAGTGAAACTCCAGCTGCTGGAGCAGTATTGAATTCTCATTATAAACAAGTAGTTAGTCCTTTATTTAAGGCAAGTGACCGTTTGCCCAAACAGTACCTTAAAATAATAATAAAAAACACAATACCGCCACCAGCCTCTGAAGGCTTAAAAATATTACAACATTGAAGATATGTACGGGGATACACGCTACTGCATCCACGCAGCAGACATCAAACTGTTGTGCAATGCAATATAAAAAAATAAAACTCCAGCTGCTGGAGCAGTATTGAATTCTCATTATAAACCATTAGTTGGTCCTTTATTTAAGGCTAGTGACCGATTGCCCAAACAGTACACTAAAATAATAATAAAAACACAATACCGCAACCAGCCTCTGAAGGCTGAAAATATAACAATATCGAAGATATGTACGGGGATACACGCTACTGCATCCACGCAGCACACATCAAGCTGTTGTGCAATGCAATATAAAGAAGTGAAACTCCAGCTGCTGGATCAGTATTGAATTCTCATTATAAACAATTAGTTGGTCCTTTATTTAAGGCAAGTGACCGATTGCCCAAACAGTACCTTAAAATAATAATAAAAACACAATACCGCCACCAGCCTCTGAAGGCTGAAAATATAACAACATCGAAGATATGTACGGGGATACACGCTACTGAACCCACGCAGAACACATCAAACTGTTGTGCAATGCAATATAAAAAAGTGAAACTCTAGCTGCTAGAGCAGTATTGAATTCTCATTATAAACAATTAGTTGGTCCTTTATTTAAGGCAAGAGAACGATTGCCCAAACAGTACCTTGAAATAATAATAAAAACACAATACCGCCACTAGCCTCTGAAGGCTGAAAATATAACAACATCGAAGATATTTACGGGGATACACGCTACTGCATCCACGCAGCACACATCACACTGTTGTGCAATGCAATATAAAGAAGTGAAACTCCAGCTGCTGTAGCAGTATTGAATTCTCATTATAAACAATTAGTTGGTCCTTTATTTAAGGCAAGTGACCGATTGCCCAAACAGTACCTTAAAATAATAATAAAAACACAATACCGCCACCAGCCTCTGAAGGCTGAAAATATAACAACATCGAAGATATTTTCGGGGATTCACGCTACTGCATCCACGCAGCAGACATCAAACTGTTGTGCAATGCAATATAAAGAAGTGAAACTCCAGCTGCTGGAGCAGTATTGAATTCTCATTATAAACAATTAGTTGGTCCTTTATTTAAGGCAAGTGCCCTAATGCCCAATAAGTACCTTAAAAAAATGATAAAACACAATACCGCCACCAGCCTCTGAAGGCTGAAAATATAACAACATCGAAGATATTTACGGGGATACACGCTACTGCATCCACGCAGCACACATCAAACTGTTGTGCAATGCAATATAAAGAAGTGAAACTCCAGCTGCTGTAGCAGTATTGAATTCTCATTATAAACAATTAGTTGGTCCTTTATTTAAGGCAAGTGACCGATTGCCCAAACAGTACCTTAAAATAATAATAAAAACACAATACCGCCACCAGCCTCTAAAGGCTGAAAATATAACAACATCGAAGATATGTACGGGGATACACGCTACTGCATCCACGCAGCACACATCAAACTATTGTGCAATGCAATATAAAGAAGTGAAACTCCAGCTGCTGGAGCAGTATTGAATTCTCATTATAAACAATTAGTTGGTCTTTTATTTAAGGCAAGTGACCGTTTGCCCAAACAGTACCTTAAAATAATAATAAAAACACAATACCGCCACCAGCCTCTGAAGGCTGAAAATATAACAACATCGAAGATATGTACTGGGATACAAGCTACTGCATCCACGCAGCACACATCAAGCTGTTGTGCAATGCAATATAAAGAAGTGAAACTCCAGCTGCTGGAGCAGTATTGAATTCTCATTATAAACAATTAGTTAGTCCTTTATTTAAGGCAAGTGACCGTTTGCCCAAACAGTACCTTAAAATAATAATAATAAAAAACAATACCGCCACCAGCCTCTGAAGGATGAAAATATAACAACATTGAAGATATGTACGGGGATACACGCTACTGCATCCACGCAGCACACATCAAGCTGTTGTGCAATGCAATATAAAGAAGTGAAACTCCAGCTGCTGGATCAGTATTGAATTCTCATTATAAACAATTAGTTGGTCCTTTATTTAAGGCAAGTGACCGATTGCCCAAACAGTACCTTAAAATAATAATAAAAACACAATACCGCCACCAGCCTCTGAAGGCTGAAAATATAACAACATCGAAGATATGTAGGGGGATACACGCTACTGAACCCACGCAGCACACATCAAACTGTTGTGCAATGCAATATAAAAAAGTGAAACTCTAGCTGCTAGAACAGTATTGAATTCTCATTATAAACAATAAGTTGGTCCTTTATTTAAGGCAAGAGAACGATTGCCCAAACAGAACCTTGAAATAATAATAAAAACACAATACCGCCACCAGCCTCTGAAGGCTGAAAATATAACAACATCGAAGATATGTACGGGGATACACGCTACTGCATCCACGCAGCACACATCAAATTTTTGTGCAATGCAATATAAAGTAATGAAACTCCAGCTGCTGGAGCAGTATTGAATTCTAATTATAAACAATTAGTTGGTCCTTTATTTAAGGCAAGTGACCGATTGCCCAAACAGTACCTTTAAATAATAATAATAACACAATACCGCCACTAGCCTCTGAAGGCTGAAAATATAACAACATCGAAGATATGTACGGGGATACACGCTACTGCATCCACGCAGCACACATCAAACTGTTGTGCAATGCAATATAAAGAAGTGAAACTCCAGCTGCTGGAGCCAGTATTGAATTCTCATTATAAACAATTAGTTGGTCCTTTATTTAAGGCAAGTGACCGATTGCCCAAACAGTACCTTAAAATAATAATACAAACACAATACCGCCACCAGCCTCTGAAGGCTTAAAATATAACAACATTGAAGATATGTTCGGGAATACACGCTACTGCATCCACGCAGCACACATCAAACTGTTGTGCAATGCAATATATTGAAGTGAAACTCCAGCTGCTGGATCAGTATTGAATGCTCATTATAAACAATTAGTTGGTCCTTTATTTAAGGCAAGTGACCGATTGCCCAAACAGTACCTTAAAATAATAATAAAAACACAATACCGCCACCAGCCTCTGAAGGCTGAAAATATAACAACATCGAAGATATGTACGGGGATACACGCTACTGCATCCACGCAGCACACATCAAGCTGTTGTGCAATGCAATATAAAGAAGTGAAACTCCAGATGCTGGAGCAGTATTGAATTCTCATTATAAACAATTAGTTAGTCCTTTATTTAAGGCAAGTGACCGTTTGCCCAAACAGTACCTTAAAATAATAATAAAAAACACAACACCGCCACCAGCCTCTGAAAGCTGAAAATATAACAACATTAAAGATATGTACGGGGATACACGCTACTGCATCCACGCAGCACACATCAAACTGTTGTGCAATGCAATATAAAGAAATGAAACTCCAGCTGCTGGAGCAGTATTGAATTCTCATTATAAACAATTAGTTGGTCCTTTATTTAAGGCTAGTGACCGATTGCCGAAACAGTACATTAAAATAATAATAAAAACACAATACCGCAACCAGCCTCTGAAGGCTGAAAATATAACAATATCGAAGATATGTACGGGGATACACGCTACTGCATCCACGCAGCACACATCAAGCTGTTGTGCAATGCAATATAAAGAAGTGA
Organism: Dreissena polymorpha; assembly: GCF_020536995.1. Taxonomy (NCBI): domain Eukaryota; kingdom Metazoa; phylum Mollusca; class Bivalvia; order Myida; family Dreissenidae; genus Dreissena; species Dreissena polymorpha. The sequence goes on along the minus strand of NC_068355.1, from coordinate 82,906,598 downwards.
AACTCCAGCTGCTGGAGCAGTATTGAATTCTCATTATAAACAATTAGTTGGTCCTTTATTTAAGGCAAGTGACCGATTGCCCAAACAGTACCTTAAAATAATAATAAAAACACAATACCGCCACCAGCCTCTGAAGGCTGAAAATATAACAACATCGAAGATATGTAGGGGGATACACGCTACTGAACCCACGCAGCACACATCAAACTGTTGTGCAATGCAATATAAAAAAGTGAAACTCTAGCTGCTAGAGCAGTATTGAATTCTCATTATAAACAATTAGTTGGTCCTTTATTTAAGGCAAGAGACCGATTGCCCAAACAGTACCTTAAAATAATAATAAAAACACAATACCGCCACCAGCCTCTGAAGGCTGAAAATATAACAACATCGAAGATATGTACGGGGATACACGCTACTGCATCCACGCAGCACACATCAAGCTGTTGTGCAATGCAATATAAAGAAGTGAAACTCCAGATGCTGGAGCAGTATTGAATTCTCATTATAAACAATTAGTTAGTCCTTTATTTAAGGCAAGTGACCGTTTGCCCAAACAGTACCTTAAAATAATAATAAAAAACACAACACCGCCACCAGCCTCTGAAAGCTGAAAATATAACAACATTGAAGATATGTACGGGGATACACGCTACTGCATCCACGCAGCACACATCAAACTGTTGTGCAATGCAATATAAAGAAATGAAACTCCAGCTGCTGGAGCAGTATTGAATTCTCATTATAAACAATTAGTTGGTCCTTTATTTAAGGCTAGTGACCGATTGCCCAAACAGTACATTAAAATAATAATAAAAACACAATACCGCAACCAGCCTCTGAAGGCTGAAAATATAACAATATCGAATATATGTACGGGGATACACGCTACTGCATCCACGCAGCACACATCAAGCTGTTGTGCAATGCAATATAAAGAAGTGAAACTCCAGCTGCTGGAGCAGTATTGAATTCTCATTATAAACAATTAATTGGTCCTTTATTTAAGGCAAGTGACCGATTGCCCAAACAGTACCTTAAAATAATAATAAAAACACAATACCGCCACCAGCCTCTGAAGGCTGAAAATATAACAACATCGAAGATATGTAGGGGGATACACGCTACTGAACCCACGCAGCACACATCAAACTGTTGTGCAATGCAATATAAAAAAGTGAAACTCTAGCTGCTAGAGCAGTATTGAATTCTCATTATAAACAATTAGTTGGTCCTTTATTTAAGGTAAGAGAACGATTGCCCAAACAGTACCTTGAAATAATAATAAAAACACAATACCGCCACCAGCCTCTGAAGGCTTAAATATAACAACATCGACGATATGTACGGGGATACACGCTACTGCATCCACGCAGCACACATCAAATTTTTGTGCAATGCAATATAAAGTAATGAAACTCCAGCTGCTGGAGCAGTATTGAATTCTCATTATAAACAATTAGTTGGTCCTTTATTTAAGGCAAGTGACCGATTGCCCAAACAGTACCTTTAAATAATAATAATAACACAATACCGCCACTAGCCTCTGAAGGCTGAAAATATAACAACATCGAAGATATGTACGGGAATACACGCTACTGCATCCACGCAGCACACATCAAACTGTTGTGCAATGCAATATAAAGAAGTGAAACTCAAGCTGCTGGAGCCAGTATTGAATTCTCATTATAAACAATTAGTTGGTCCTTTATTTAAGGCAAGTGACCGATTGCCCAAACAGAACCATAAAATAATATTAAAAACACAATACCGCCGCCAGCCTCTGAAGGCTGAAAATATAACAATATCGAAGGTATGTACGGGGATACACGCTACTGCATCAACGCAGCACACATCAAACTGTTGTGCAATGCAATATAAAGAAGTGCAACTCCAGCTGCTGGAGCAGTATTGAATTCTCATTATAAACAATTAGTTGGTCCTTTATTTAAGGCAAGTGACCGATTGCCAAAACAGTACATTAAAATAATAATAAAAACACAATACCGCAACCAGCCTCTGAAGGCTGAAAATATAACAACATCGAAGATATGTACGGGGATACACGCTACTGCATCCACGCAGCACACATCAAACTGGTGTGCAATGCAATATAAAGAAGTGAAAAAACAGCTGCTGGAGCAGTATTGAATTCTCATTATAAACAATTAGTTGGTCTTTTATTTAAGGCAAGAAACCGATTGCCAAAAAAGTACCTTAAAAAATAATAAAAACACAATACCGCCACAAGCCTCTGAAGGCTGAAAATATAACAACATCGAAGATATGTACGGGGATACACGCTACTGCATCCACGCAGCACACATCAAACTGTTGTGCAATGCAATATAAAGAAGTGAAACTCCAGCTGCTGGAGCAGTATTGAATTCTCATTATAAACAATTAGTTGGTCCTTTATTTAAGGCAAGTGAATATTTGCCCAAACAGTACCTTAAAATAATAATAATAACACAATACCACCACCAACCTCTGAAGGCTGAAAATTTAACAACATCGAAGATATGTACTGGGTTACACGCTACTGCATCCACGCAGCACACATCAAACGTTTGTGCAATGCCATATAAAGAAGTGAAACTCCAGCTGCTGGAGCAGTATTGAATTCGCATTATAAACAATTAGTTGGTCCTTTATTTAAGGCAAGTGACCGATTGCCCAAACAGTACCATAAAATAATAATAAAAACACAATACCGCCTCAAGCCTCTGAAGGCTGAAAATATAACAACATCGAAGATATGTACGGGGATACACGCTACTGCATCCACGCAGCACACATCAAACTGTTGTGCAATGCAATATAAAGAAGTGAAACTCCAGCTGCTGGAGCAGTATTGAATTCTCATTATAAACAATTAGTTGGTCCTTTATTTAAGGCAAGTGACCGATTGCCCAAACAGTACCTTAAAATAATAATACAAACACAATACCGCCACCAGCCTCTGAAGGCTTAAAATATAACAACATTGAAGATATGTACGGGGATACACGCCACTGCATCCACGCAGCACACATCAAACTGTTGTGCAATGCAATATAAAGAAGTGAAACTCCAGCTGCTGGATCAGTATTGAATGCTCATTATAAACAATTAGTTGGTCCTTTATTTAAGGCAAGTGACCGATTGCCCAAACAGTACCTTAAAATAATAATAAAAACACAATACCGCCACCAGCCTCTGAAGGCTGAAAATATAACAACATCGAAGATATGTACGGGGATACACGCTACTGCATCCACGCAGCACACATCAAACTGTTGTGCAATGCAATATAAAGAAGTGAAACTCCAGCTGCTGGAGCAGTATTAGATTGTCATTATAAACAATTAGTTGGTCTTTTATTTAAGACAAGTGACCGATTGCCCAAACAGTACCTTAAAATAATAATAAAAACACAATACCGCAACCAGCCTCTGAAGGCTGAAAATATAACAACATCGAAGATATGTACGGGGATGCACGCTACTGCATCCACGCAGCACACATCAAACTATTGTGCTATGCAATATAAAGAAGTGAAACTCCAGCTGCTGAAGCAGTATTGAATTCTCATTATAAACAATTAGTTGGTCCTTTATTTAAGGCAAGTGACCGATTGCCCAAACAGTACCTTAAAATAATAATAAAAGCACAATACCGTTACCAGCCTCTGAAGGCTGAAAATATAAGCACCAATTGACAATAGACGTTTAAATAATTAGGTAAATGAAATTATATAATTGTGATATTATTATTCGATTTATTTTATAAGTGTGATTACAATTTATAAAGAGTCTGTTATGCATACTCTTTTTTATCCATTTGAATTTTCTTCCAAATTTTGTCTGCACATATTACGAAATCAAAGAATTCCCTTACGCATCGAATTTGTATACATATTAAACTTCTTCCTTTACGTAACTTGAATACACTGTCTGCAATATTGATGTGTTGATACTTAGAAAGAAGTCCGAGAGGTAACATAACCCATATTCTTAGTCGCCCTGTGTTTTATTTAAAGCCAATTGTGTACGTATTTAATCGGCGAACATCATGTTTTTTATGTGAATTCAAATAATCAAAAGCGACAGAAAGAATATTGTTTACGATGTGGATGAATAGTCAATGAAATTTAAATAAAAATGTAGGAAAAAATCATCAATAACGATTATTTTAAATATGGTGAATCTGTAACATTATAGATATGTTTTGCAAATAACAAGCACACATATCGATATACATATATATATATATATATATATATATATATATATATATATATATATATATATATATATATATATATATATATATATATATATTCATTTATTTATTTATTTATATTAAATTAACTATTGATGCACGATTTTAAGTCATCTTAAAACTTTAGGGTGTGTAAGTATGCTTTTTGCTTCAAATGTTTTGGTTTCCTATTTAAACAACTTGTCAATATTTCTCTCAGGGATTTACTCATATTTTGTAGATTGTTAATCTGTACAAAATAAGTTTACGAAAGGAGATGTTTTGAAAAGACAAGCCGAATGCAACGCCGATATTTGTTTTTAAAGTGGTGTCACAAAGTTTGCTTGATCGGGAATAGCGTTAATAATAATAAAATAGTTTTCTTACTTCTGAAGTGTGCAGAATTTAAGCATAATGGTCGAACTTGTCTTTATTCGTACAGAGATACTTTGCGTTGTTTTACTACATTTTGGCTGAATTAATTAATATGCGAACCAAACAATTTCATTTCAGACAATCTGACAGGAGAGAAACTCTTGTTCTTATACACTTCTTTTATGGAAGCATACCAAGTATGACCGTAAACTGATTAAATCTTGGATCACCGTCTGAGAACGGTCAATGTAACGCATAGAGAATTAAAACCGGTTTGAGGGCTGACCAAACATGTAATGCTTTTGAGTATATTATAAAAGTTTCCAAAAACAATAATTAGCTTGACAGACCAAGTACCAATTATTTAAATATGATGTGTTTAATATAATAGTTGGTACCGGTATTGTCTTTGTATAAATGAAACATATTCGATTCGATTTTAAGACACTTCATAAGTATACGTTTATATTCAGCAAATAATTTATTTACATTCAATTAAAAAATATGTCAAAGATAATCGAAGTCATGCTCATTTTTTGTCATATCTCGAACAAAAAGTGAGAGAGAAGCATGAGTGTTTAATACGTTCACTTACGTATATGTGTCTACAGAAATAACGTTATTTGATTGGCTTTGTATTAGATGTTCATGTGTTATTTTCAGTAACATAGTAGTCACAACAAACGGTTTTACTAGTATGTCCGCTGTTTAATAGAGCTTAGCGATCTAAAATGCATTGCATTATGACGACGCGTATGCGTCTATTGAAGCTTCAATTTACACAGGACACGCAACGGTTTCTTGTTTAAACTTGTTCAGCAACATATTGGACTCTTTGCTTATTGGAACTCTCTCCACCCAGGAGGAACACTCACCGATGTTCATGTTTTTGTTTCGTTTGTAGTCAACACTACCTACAATAATAAAAAAAACAGCTAAACAGCAGCAATAAAAGTAACAATTATATTCACAAGCGTCACCAACATGATGTTCTGACATGATGTTTAAATCATCATCAGTTATTGTAAGCTCAAAAATGATATAAAGTTTCTGATATAAATATCAACGTCGAGTGAACTTGCTGTCAGGGCAAACATAATGCGAGGCGTGAAATTACCTGATAGAACATATGTCCCTTTCGTTAAACGGACGCCACATGAGTTGATTGCAGCCGTGTAGATTTTGTTCTCATTAGCTTTTGATACATCGGCCTTAAAAATAAACTGAAACAAAATAAAATACTATAAGAGATTATCGATTGGAAGCGCTGCTAATTGATTTGCTAGAACGTCCATGATCCACAGCCAAAAGCATGCGGCTTATCATTTCATCTGTTAAGAATTGATAACTTGCACATCATGAATATTTCACCGAAAGATTGCACAATTAATTGGTTCTATTATAACACAAGCGAAATATAAGTATAAGTTTTATTTATAATTAATGCGGTAATTAAAAAAATGCAAAAAACAAGTTCCGAATATCAACAATTCTATTCTCTAGGACGGCGACATGTTTTCTATACACGAAAATGAAGATAAGTGTGGGTCTTTTTGCAACAAAACCCCAGGCGGAGCATAATTAGGTGGAAGTAGTTTCAAAGAAATTTTTAAGTTAGGAGCACGCTTAAACCAGCGGTATAGGAATGTGTATACAAGTAAAAACTGTTTGCATAACACTTCGCAATAAAACGACATAGGTTGTATGACTGAGATATGAAAGTTAATTTTAAAAAGTACGGTTGATTAATTTGGCATTTAAAAAAATAAGCATAAACGATTTACTGTGCATAGCAATATAGCAATACA